>NC_053158.1:287500-502500 GCF_016835505.1 Polypterus senegalus | reverse complement strand
ATTTGTTCCTGGCATTGCCCTCTTTGCCAGGCCACCACAGCCCAGAAATGTCTGCTGAGGGTCTTTCAGGTGTTCTGTGGTTGCCCACCATCTCTCTTTGTACCTTTTTCAGGAGATGAAAACAAGGTGGCCCTCACCGAGCTCGGAGCCTTAGATTCGCTGACCAAGCTGATAAGTCACGAGGACAAGGTGGTGCGCAGGAATGCCATCATGGCGCTGGCTGTGATGTCTGCTCACGGTGAGTCCACCGGCTCTGTTTGTACTCACACTTTACTTGGTAAGCTTAGATTGTGAAAGCCTCCACCCAGGTTGATGGGAGACCAGCTAGGTGGCCAAACCCATGGAGGATCTGTGAGGGACCACCAACTATGCAGCTTCCAAGACCACCAACTGGCCTCTCATTGGACCACAGTCTAAAGCCAAAATGGAGGCCATCTGATGCCCAGCTATATGTCTGTGAACTCTGTGGTGGTGCCACGGTGGGCATGGCCAGGTCACTTCTGGTGGGCGGGGCCATTGTAAGTTGGCTTTTTGGACTTGGGGTCCAAGGGGATGGGGGAAGGTTGTCCATGCTGGAGAACTTCCCAACAGCAAACTGGCAGGCATCTTTATCTTATATAGCGCCTTCATGGCCCCTCCCTGTGTGATCAGACTTGATGTTTGCCCGCACCTTCATCTTGTGCCCGAGCTGACACTCATTGCAGTTTCCTTTAAATGTCCTCTGATTTGACGTTGACAGGTGAGGTCAAGCGGCTCTTGAAGAAGATGGACATCATAGCGTCGATGATTGACCGACTGGCCCCTGAAGGTGAGTCAGCGTAGCGTCGTCAGGCAGAAGGGACGAGTCAGCGGAGTTAGGGGGTGCTGGACCACACCAGTCGCGGTCAGTCTAACGGGCACAGTGTTTAAGGTGTGGACCTGGGGGGCCGTGAAGGAATGGATGAGAGAAAGAAACCACAACGGTGTCCTTCTGGGTCGCCTTGACCTGCCAGCATGTTGTACCCCTGCATTTTGACTTTATATAGCGCCTTTCTAGGTTGTCTACAGGATGCCATATTTGGCTGTAGGTATTTCTTATGGTGCTTTTCTAGATTTCCCAGAATTCCAAAGATGACATGTTGGTGTTTTGGTTTAATATGGCAGGTCCAAAACGTCACCCACAGTGCATTGTCATTAGGTTATATATAGCGCCTTTCTAGGTTTCCCAGCATGCCAAGTACTTTCTAAAGAGTCACCATGTCTTCCTTTCTTTGTAGAAGATTTCATATAGTGCCTTTCATATTTAGTGCCAGTTCTCAGTCCTTTACAGGCATCGTCCACTCGGCCCACTTGCTTCCTTTGAGTGGGCTGTGACACGCCCAGGGTCAGCCACTAGGGGGCCGTAAAGCTCAACAGTGAAGTTCAGGGGGGAGGCCGCCCAGCAGATTGACCTGCCGTGTTTGTCCCCTGGCTTTGCAGAAGAGGTGGTGATTCATGAGTTTGCAAGTCTCTGCCTGTCCTTCCTGTCCAGCGAGCCAACGGTCAAAGTGCAGATATTTAACGACGATGGCCTCGAACCTCTGATCGCCCTCCTGTCCAGTCCTGACCCCGACGTCAAGAAGAACAGCCTGGAGACCATCTACAACCTCGTGCAGGTATCCCCCTTCTTGTGTTCCTTTATTATTTGATCCCGGGTCTTGATGTTGACTTGAAGTGAGCTCAGGGTTGTCTGTGAGGCTGGTATTTTCTGGGCTTGTCGGTCTCCCTGCCAGCATCTCTCCGCCAACGCCACTCTCTTGCCCTTTGCAGGATTTTTACACCCGGGCCGTCATCTCCGAGCTCAAGGGGGTTCCTCCTCTGCTGGAGCTGCTCAAGTCCGAGTTTCCGGCTATCCAACAGCTGGCGCTCAAGACCCTGGCGACGATCACCAGTGACGTGGAGAACCGGGTGGCTCTGCGAGAGTGCCAGGGGCTTGACCGTCTCATCGAGATCCTCGGCAGCCATGTAAAGCTCTTTTGTGTTTATACATGTGAAAGGCGCTATATGTTAACACTTTACATCCCCGTTTTATGTTCATGTTCTATTCATCTGTGAATTAAGGAAATGTACCGGGCAGGCTGGCATTGAGCAGTGGCCCGTGATGGCAAGACATGCCACCCTAAGCGAGTGTGAGATTTACAGCTTTGTGTCGTCTGTCCCCAGGAGCTGAGTGACCTACACGTGGATACGCTGCTCGTCGTGTCCAACTGCTTAGAGGATGAAGAAGTCATGGCGCTCATTCAACAGACGGGGGCGCTCGACAAGCTGCTGCACTTCGCCAGGACCTCGAGCCAGATGGAGATTCAGAGGAACGCCGTCAGAGCCATCCTGAGGGCCGCGCACAACAGTAGGCCACCGCACTGCACGACATTGCTCTCCGTTTGTACCTGTACTCGTCTGATAAAGGGGGGCACCAACCTCCGCCCACCCCACCCGCCCTTCCAGTTGGGCTCATTTCACCCTCTTGTGGGTTGTGAATAAACTTAAAAAGGAAAAAAAGTCATGAGACCATCAGGGTTGAGGAGCACTGCTGTGATGGACTGGCGCCCCCTGCAGGGCAGACCACTGACTCCTATCTGTTGCCAGTTTGTTTGACTGGCGCCCCCTGCAGGGCAGACCCCTCTCTTGTATCTGTTGCCAGTTTGTTTGACTGGTGCCCCCTGCAGGGCAGACCCCTATCTCGTATCTATTGCCAGTTTGTCTGACTGGCGCCCCCTGCAGGGCAGACCCCTCTCTCTCGTATCTGTTGCCAGTTTGTTTGACTGGCGCCCCCTGCAGGGCAGACCCCTCTCTCGTATCTGTTGCCAGTTTGTTTGACTGGCGCCCCCTGCAGGGCAGACCCCTCTCCTATCTGTTGCCAGTTTGTTTGACTGGCGCCCCCTGCAGGGCAGACCCCTCTCTCGTATCTACTGCTACTTGTCATTAACAATGAGACTTTAAGAATCTCTAAATGCTGAGCTCCACAGGGCCCCCTGCTGGCCACTTTTTCCAATTCAGAAAGCTAAACATTTGGAGGTGAAGGTTGGGTGTCGATTGGATTCTTTGGAAATTCTACATGTAGGTGGGTGTCTGCCCCCATTATTGTATATATATAGTCCCTTTCACCTCAGAGATTGGCACTGACTCGTTTGTTCCTCTGTATCAGTCTAGCCCTAATCCTAAGTGTAACTCTGGTGGGTGCCATTCACACAAGGGGGTCTCGTCAGCCTCTATGCATTTCTGAAATGTTCCCCTTTTTTGTGTTTTCTTTCAAGATGAGAATAAAAAAATGCTGCATGAGCACAACGTCGAGCAGGTCCTAGTCACCCTGCTGGGCGTGGATCACAGCGAAGTGCGAGAGGTGACCTGCCTGGCGATCACCGTCATGTGTGACAATGTGGCCAGCAAAGCTGCCTTTGGACAGTGCGGTAGGTGTGGGGCCTGCTGGTACCAGTCGAGAGTTGGTGTGTGGTGTTTGACATCCTCCAAGGCACGAGATGTCCGTCATGAAACGTGCCGTCACATAAATGACTACAAGGTGACACTCGTTCTGCTCTGCTGTGACATAGCACAGGCCCACCCACTGTAGAGGTGGAGAGTCTTGGAGATGTGGGCTGCCTGCAGTGCCACCTAGTGGGCACAGCCTGCATTGTCTTCCTTTCTACTCCAGTCTCACTTTTCAGAATGTGGCTGAGACCCCACAAGAGAGGGAGATGGGATGACCATCAGGGTATGTGGGTGCAAGGTGGCATGTCACACTGGGTGTAACCTAAAGTGGCTTGCACCAGATGGTGCTGATAGAAGTAAGCTGACATCCACGATGTCCAACAGGGCAGGGTGCAGGTGGTCCCGCCTATTAGGGTCTTCAGCACTCAGCCTCACATACAACTGGGCAACCACGTGGCATTCATGTGGCACAGGAGTGTGCAGAGTGACCTCCCACCTTAACATGTCATTGCCACCTCTATCACTAGGCCATCAAATGCCACTGGTGGCTCAGCTGATTTGAATTTTGACTTTTTAGGACAAACTGAGGTGAGCGTCTCGTCATAAGCTGGCAAAGCCACCACTTCAGGTGAAGCTCCCTGCCAGCTCAGACTTCCTAGGTGTGTCACAGTGTTAGGTGCAGGCTCCACCCCTCCATGGTGCTTGCCCCGCCCCTCCCCACCCATGCAGGACCAAAGTGGGCCACGTGCCAGTCTGGGAGTTGCTATGGAAAATCCAAGGAAAGGGCCATGTAAGAGGCACATGTCACGTGCTTCAGGCCCGGAGGGGACAGCAATGTCCCTTCACTTGTAGCTCCATGTTAAGGGCTTTGGAACTCTGTGGGGCCCAGCTGTGTCACTTCCTGTATGGGGCAGCAATGTCACCTTGTGTGTAAGGCCCTCTGGGGGAAGCAGTGACACCAGTAATGTGGCACCAACTAGGGTGACTGACCTGCTATATCCATGTCTTGCAGATGCCATTCGGACCCTCGTGAAGCTGCTTCAGAGTGACAGCGGGGCGGTGAAGGAGGCAGCAGCGCTGGCCCTGTCCAGTCTCACTACCTCCAAGAGCAATGCCAGGTAAGTCCATCCACCCCTGAGCTGAGTGCCAGAGTGACAGCCCACCTGTCACGGCATGTGCTGCCCAAGTGATGGGTGACTTGACCACCCAGGTGTCTCCATCACGAGTGGACAGAATGGAATGCACAGGCTGAATGCCTTGTGATGGCACCTTGGAGCTACAGGATGCCATGTTGGTCATCTCTGACGTGTGATGCCACAGCTTTGGGAGAAGGGAGCCCTGCAGTGCCCTTCAAGATGCCCCAACGTGATTTTGTCATGGGTCTTGTGGAGGTCCGTCCTGTCAAAGAAGCTGTGACCACAGGGGTCTGTCTGCCCAGGGCAAACCTCAAAGGCATTAGCCAAGTCTTGCCTTCCATGGTGGACAGCGTGACTGGCCCCCTGATCTGAGTGAGCCATTGTTGGGGCAGCACGTGGCCAGCACTCCTCCTCGGTGTCTTCCTCCACACGTCCCCTCTGACCCCTTCAGTGTGCGCCAGTTGGTCAGCAGTGACAAAGTGTTCAGGGTAGACCAGCAAGTCCACTATTTATTCTTTGTTTCCCTCCTGTTATTGACAGGTGCTGTACTGTCTGTGGTGGTCTTTCACACCTTACTGGTGGGACTTCGGCCTTATCAACTGAATGCCTTCTGCCCCGTCCTACTTGCTTTTGGATTAAATATAAGGTGCCTTTCGCCTTCTGCTCTAATCTCCTTGTCAAGGTGCTCAGTACTAAAAGGCGCTATATAAGGACTGAGACTTGTGGGGATTAAAGTCTCGTTCTGCCAGTGCAGCTCTGGACCCCCCAAAAAATGTCAGGTTTAAAGCACAGAACAGAAATCCAAGTAAAAGGCAGAGTGCTGGCGCCCTCTTGTGGGGCCATCAAGAATTACACTTGCTGACTCTTTCTTATCCATTTGAGAGACCATCTCCTCCACTTCTTCTGTTGGTCCACCTGGAGCTCAGGCAGATGAAGTGGCTTACTGAGGGTCACTCAGCCCGCCGCAGCCTCAGAGTTTGTAGTCCACAGCCTGCCCCACAACACCGCTCTGCCTTACCCGCCTACCCGGGCTCTGCTAGTTAAGTGACACCCTGCTTGGTGGCTTTGCACCTTTTGTCCTGATCTTCTTCCACTGTCAGGAGGGAATGGATGATTTGTTCCCTCGGTCTGGCAGACCCCGTATTACCTTGTGTAGGAGACCCTGTCACCTGCATCTGTGACAGATGTTACCTTCTGCTGTTTGTTCTCCTCTGATGCCCCCTCCCCATTGTTGTCCCCACACAGTGCTGTCTTTGAAGAAGGGGCCGATCCTCTCATACGACTTTTGGCTGATGACCGAGATGCCGTCATCGCTCATTCTGCGGCTATTCTCACCAACATGTCCTCCCAGAATGCACTGCGTGGGAGCATACGGGCACAGGGGGTCATGTCGGCCCTGGTGCAGCCGCTGCAGTCCCCCAACACTCTCGTGCAGAGTAAAGTCGCCCTGGCGGTGGCCGCCTTCGCCTGTGACTCAGAGGCCCGGTTGGAGGTGAGTGTAAGGGGGTGCCATTGGAAAGGGGGGGTCCACTTACCTGGGTGCTGCCCACCGCCCCATCGGCCTTGTCACTTAAACCCAATGAGGTGATGGGAGGTGGGCCCTGACTCAATCTGTGGTGCCAAATGTGACTGGTTTTGTGTGCCCAGACCCCCCAATTTAAAGCTGTCGGCTTGTGAGTTGACTGGTAGGGTTCTTGAGATGGTCCTGCCCAGTGGTCCTTAGGGGGTCAAATCCAGCCATGCTGGCCAGTGACACGGTCAAGGTAAAGGCCACACCTCATCAGCTCATCAGGAGGGGTGGGATTCATCAATTCTAACTGCATCGGGAACACAATATGCAATGGTGGGCGTTGGCGCCGAACCATCCATGTCCTGGCACCATCCGCTCTTGTGGGCACAGCCAGCTCGACTTTAAGGCCTGCTTTCTCTTTCAGTTTCGTGCAGCGGGAGGCATGGAGCCCCTCGTGAAGCTCCTGTCCTCTAACCATCACGAAGTGAGGCGCCATGCCTGCTGGGCCGTCTTTGTGTGTGCCAGCAACCGGGAGTGCTCGGTGGACCTGTGCAGATTAGGGTAAGTGGCACCTTGGCCTTTTTCTCCTTCCTCTTTCTCTTAATCCTCCTCCTTGACTTACAGTGAGTGGTCAGCTGTCAGGTGTCACCAGTCGTGTCACTTTTTGTCATTGCAGTATGTCCATGCAGGTGTACTTTGGAGTGGAGATTACTTGCTGAATTTTATAGTTTTGACGGTGGTGCCGTTCCACTGCCATTTGGAAAATCGGTCTTACTGTGCAATGTGCGGGTGGCCATTTTGTTTACTGGCTGCCATCTGCTGTAATCACCGGTAGACTATCCAAGATGGCCGCCCCTCACTGTCTGTTATCCTACTTGTGGGATTTCAAGCATAAAACAGACGTCCCCTTCGTTTGTTCCTAAATTAGCATCTCCAGGTCTCTGTGCCCCCCTGTTTCTCCAAATCCTTTACTCCTCTGTGTTCCCGACCCTCAGGGTCTTGCTCATTTAAAACGTCGTTTTCTCTCCCGGCTTGGGGATACCATCAGTAACAGAAACGAAAGAGTGATAACCAGAGTCTAGACACTAGGGGGCGATGTGGGGGGGGGGACCTCCTCAGTAAAAGAGTCCAGATACTAGGGGGCAATGTGGGGAGGCTCAGTAAAGAGTCCAGACACTAGGGGTAATGTGAGGGGGGCTCAGTAAAGAGTCCAGATACTAGGGGCAAATGTGGGGGCTATGTGGGGAACCCCCTCAGTAACAGGGTTCAGACACTAGGGGCAATGTGAGGGGGCTCAGTAAAAGAGTCCAGATACTAGGGGCAATGTGGGGGCCCCTCAGTAAAAGAGTCCAGACACTAGGGGGCAATGTGAGGGAGGGCCTCAGTAAAAGAGTCCAGATACTAGGGGCTTATGTGGGGGAACCCCTCAGTAACAGGGTTGAGACACTAGGGGGCGATGTGAGGGGGGCTCAGTAACAGGGTTGAGACACTAGGGGGCGATGTGGGGGGGGACCCTCAGTAACAGGGTTCAGACACTAGGGGGCGATGCATTCATGGATACCCTCAGTAAGAGACTTGTGCTGGTGACGTAGCTGCTGGTCATGTGTGACACCAGTGACAGAGTTTCAAGGTGCAGTTGTTGTGCCCTCGAGTGTGACGCCGTGTTTCATGTCGATTTGCACATAGAAGTAAGACTTTCCCCCAGACTCCTTACCTATGACAATGAGGACCCCATTAACCTCTTATTTTATTATCATTCATAGCCATTTACCATATAGCGCCTTTCATGTCTTTCTGTCTGTCCTTAACGCTGGTCCTGGAATGGGGTGTCATGTTGCATGTTCATCAGCACCTGCTTACTTGTGCTGGGCACGGGACAGTCAGGACCCTCTACGCCTATAAAGAAGAACAGAGGGGGTGCCAGAGAGACATGGGGGGTCTTCTGAGGTTCTCTTCTCAGAGTCGTGGGGGCACATTGGGTAGGAGATCAGGCGGTGTGGTGGATGGCAGGACCTTCGACTTGATGGTATTTTTGAATTGAGACTGATGAGCCATGATGGGCTGGACGGCCCCTTCTCGCTGGCACCATTCGTGCGCCCCTTGACTCCTTGGGCCGGTGGGCCATCTTTATTGTGCTCTTTATGCTTGTCTTTTTTTTTTTCATTTTCAGAGCCTTGGAAATCCTGCAGGAAATCAATTTATCGCCGTGCCGGAAAAGTCAGTTTAGCGAGTCTGCGCTGCAGAAGCTCTTCGAAGGGAATCTGTCCATTAAGTACAGCATGATGGGCAGCCTGGCACTCAACGACATCATCGTGGATGGCTTTTACGACCCTGGCAAGGTAGGTAGTGTGCAGCAGGCAGACATGCCATCTTGATAGCTGGTGCCAACTGAACACAAGCGCTTCCCATTTTTAGGAAAAATCAGGGAGCAGAGTGCCATCACTGGAAGAGCTTTCCAAAATGAAAGTGACCTCACAACAGACAGTCATCGTGATTAATGGGAAGCTGCCAGAAGTGTAAGTTGGCATCACCCGGGGGGTCTGGGATGAGCTGTGTCCCCTGTGCTGACCCCTCATTTCATTGTCTGTTGCTCTTCAGGGAGCCTCCCGAGTCGGCACCAGCTGAGGAAAAGTTGACGGATCCACGTGGACGCTCCCCGGCAATTCCCAGTAGGAACATGGCGGACAAAAACTTGAGGTACAGTTGGCTGCCTGATCACATTTGGACTTAAGCGGGCAGCTCAGGCCTTTCTCTGGGTCTGCTGCCCCTTGGGGGGGCTCGCTGTGTTACTAGGTGGGCTTTTAAATCTTTCAGCAAAAACAAAGGCAAAGGGAAAAAAGAAGACAAAGTCAAAGAGGAGGTGAAGATCGTGGACGACAATGGCGTCGAGACAAAGCCGTGGCTCCCACCCTCCGATCCGGCCTTCTGCAGCCTCGTCAGCCAAGTCATGGAGCTGATGCTGCCCCTAAACAAAACGCGGGAGCGTGTGGCACTGTTGGCCAGGTAAGCGCTGGGAAAATGGCACGTGGAGTTTGGGCCCCCCGCCCACCCAGGGGGACGGCGGAAAGCTCATCCCAATAATAGGCTTGTTGCAGACACCATGGGTGGTCCGGTGGAGAGGGATGTGCTGCACGAATTCTTCTGGGAGCTGCACCTCAGTGAGCTGAAAGCCGAGCTGCAGTCCAACGTCATCCCCATCGGCAGAATCAAGAGAGGCGTCTTCTGCCACCGGGCGCTGCTTTTCAAGGTGAGTGGCGTGGGCTCGAGTTCCTGCCGCCTGCTCCCTCTAGTGATGTGCACTGATGTGGGACTGGGAAGTGAAGAGATTAAAACCTGCAAGAGGGGTTTCTGGAAACAGCCTGGTGGTGCAGTGAGGTGCCTGCGGGCGCACGTCTGGTTTGGGCTTCATGGCCTCAGAAATCTGAGTACCATAAAGCGCCCCCTGCTGGCCGGACTCCTACACTGTCCTTTTTGATGATGTCAGTGCCACCCAATGAAAAGTCCTGAACCCCCGCAGAGCTCCCCCTCCCCGAGACATCGTGGGCATACAAGTGAAGCCTCGCATATTGTCCACAGAATTGGAAACCATTGGGCGTCATGTGCTTGTCCCGATATTTGATCAGGTTGGTCTCCGCCTGGTCTCTGTGACACACCCTGTGGGTCAAGAAGTGCTTGCAGCCATCCATTCGAGATGCACTTCTCTCAAGTGTCCAGTAGGTGTCCTCGAGAACCTTAGTTTAGTGTTGGCAGCATCTGACTGAACCTTCGTACGTCTGCTAGTGGCGGGCGGCGGCGTCGTGGTCCAAGCACTGAGGATCTTCAGGTGTGGAAGACGCCACAGTTTTGAGGTCAGGTGTCAGAGACGGTGCCATGCTGTGTGTCGACATGTGACACTTTGTACTTGTGACAGTAGTGACTCTATAAACATGTAACCAAGTTCAGGCACTAAGGGGGCAGTGCAGTCAGTCATACTATCAGTAGCAGAGTTCAGGCACCAGGGGGCAGTGTAATAAATGATGCCATCACTAACAGAGTTCACATATTAGGGGGTCATGTAGCTGCTTGCCAGCTGTGCCATCACTAAAACTGACACTCGAGGGTGATCTATGCATGCATGTCCTCACTAGCAGAGTTTAGACACAAGGGGGCAGTGTAGCTGCTGTCATCTGGAATTTCTTATTAAGGGTCCAGCCGCAGACCTCTGGAGGTCCATGAGCTTTGGCAAACAGCCAGTCAGATTGCATACTTATGTCTGCTTATGGAAAATCTGAGAAGCCAGCATCACAACACAGCAGCGTCGCTACCCGAGTGACAGTCATATAACAAGACACGCCCACTCAATGACAATCATTATTCATGAGTCATATAACAAGACACGCCTCTCAATGGCAATCATTATTCATGAGTCATATAACAAGACACGCCCACTCAATGACAATCATTATTCATGAGTCAGTTGACTCCTCCCACATCCCTAATCTTACACGATGTAAAAACACCTCCAAGATGGCCGTGTTGAGAAAGACGCCAACGACCAATCACATGGTGCGCCGTCACTGAGGTTTAAGGCCACGGACGCTGAACATCATAGAGTGCATGCAATTTGATTGGCTGTTTGGTGGAGCGGAGCTCTGGCTCTAAGGGTTTGCCACTTGGCTGTATGGGATTGGTCACAAGTTTACTAATAGCATTGGTCGGACACCAGGGGGCGATCTTTTCAAGGTGAGTTGTCAGTTCAGGTAAGAAGACCAAAGTCCAGAGGAGCTGCAGTTCTCCTGACTAATGATGGGGCCTGAGAGTGGAGGTGTGGGGCATCTTGATTGGCACATGGAGGTCAGACTCTAAGGGGAGTAGGAGCGGTGCATTTAGGACTGGAGCCCAGAGGGCACGTCTTTACCCAAAGAGTTGGTGGAATGGCCTACGAGACCTGATGACCTTTATGAAGGAGACACTGGGGTGGCAAATGGACTGAGTGGTCTCCTCTCGCTGGTCAGATTTCTCCTGCCCTCTGTAATGGTTGTCGTCTTTGATGATTTTTGGCCCTCGTGCAGACGTCACTGGGTTTGAATAAGCAGGGCGCAGGGCCCCCTGGTGGTCATCCATTCACTCCATCACGTCCTCTCCTGACCATGTCATGTAACCAGCCGTGGACATGAAAACCTCCAAAAGATACAAAGAAGAAAGACGGAATGGCAGAGGCAGACAGAAGGGACGGTGACAGGTGGGAGAATCTCGGGGGGCCTGAAGTGTTTCATGCTGTGGGTAGGATGAGTGCCATGGATCTCTCACTTTATCTTTTCAGGTTCCACACAAATGCCCACATGGGCCTTCCACACCCCACCTTAGGTGCCTGGGACTGGTGGATGTGTGAGGCTCAACGGCCTGTTGTCATTCATGTTGTTTTGTTTTGTTGTCAAATCGTCACCCGTTGTCCCCAAGGCTGGACCCGGGCAGGATTCAAATGGACGTTCTTCACAGTCTGTCTGTTTTTCTCCTCCTCAGGCACTGGCTGACAGACTGGGCATCAACTGCACCCTGAACAAAGGCGAGTTCAGCCGGGCCTGGAACGTGGTCATGTTAATCGAGGAGACCCCCAAGACGTCACTGGTGGCTTACATTGTGGACCTGATGCATAGTCCTGGGCGCCTGATGAAGGTTGGCAGTCCAGAAGCCATCCGCTATCAGACTCTGTGATGGGCACCGTGGGGGTCTCCTTACAATGTCAGGCGGGGTGGGGGTGATGTGAGCTGGTGCAACAGCCAAATAAAACATCTCAGGTGGTCTTCTGAAGTCCATACAATACAGTTTATTATTTTTGTATAGCATCACACAGGAAGTGCACAATCCCAATAAAACCTTGTAGGGAAAATGGAAGAAACCTCGGAAAGGCAGTTCAAAGAGACCCCTTTCCAGGTAGGTTGGGCAGTGGGTGTCAAAAGTAGGGGTCAATACAATACAATATACACAACAGAACAATTCCTTAAGACAGCATAATAATAAAATTTTAGAAGTACGGTTTAACAGTAGATGATATGACATAATTAGGTTTGGATATTTTTAGAGTCCTGGAGACCTCATCCATCTAGCTGCCTCCCCATTTGGCCATGCCACGGCTGAAACGTTGCTCCGATGAAAGGACCCTCTTTCCCATGATTCCTGTGATCCTCCATCAGGGATGACTTTACCATAGGCAGGCAAACAACTTGGCAGGTGGGCGTGGCACCAATGCCACATTTGGGTACCGAGAAAAGAAACAGAATAGGTGAGGGTTAGTATTCAAATATAATTTATCATGTTACTTATGTTATAGTGCTAATGACTAACAACAGAGATGCAGTATGTACAGTTAATCAGCAGCTCTAGTCAGGATATGCTAAACTGAAGTAGTGAGTCTCAGCGAGCACGGGCCTGTAAGCCCAACATCGTTTTCTAGCCTGTGCAGTAAAATAGAATGGTCAATGGTGTCAAATGCTGCACTTAAGTCCAACAACATAATTACAGTGGAATTTCCTTCATCAGAGGATATCAGAATGTCATTTACAACCCGTGTTAGTGCGTTTCTGTACTATGACCAGTCGAAAGCCAGACTGGAATTTCTCAAATAAATTGTAATGCGTAAGGTGTGACTGAAGCTGACTGGGAGAAAATGGTAAATTTGTGACTTTTTAAGTAAAGGTTTAATGACTGGGGGTTGTGAGCTGGTGCAACAGCCAAATAAAACATCTCAGGTGGTCTTCTGAAGTCCATGAATGACTCAAATCAGCAGCAAAGCTCGGATGTGGCCCAGATCGTCTTTGGTGCATAGAGATGAAGTTCCGCTTTAATACCTCAGATTGCTGTAAATAAATATCATTAGTGCCGACTTACTGCAGCTTGTGATTGGCACCGCGATGGCTGGCCGAGGTGTGACTGCTCATTGTGGTCTCTTCAAGTGACTCCCTAGAAATGAAGGGTGGGAATCCACTGAAGACCAGGGTGGTGGGAGTCAGTTGGGGCCAACGAGAAAGATCTGCAAGCCAAAAGAGAAGAGGCCTGCATCATAGGGTCTCTTGTGACTGCTCATCGGCCCTCCGTTGGAAGGACATTGTGGTGACCACCCGTGCATCATAGTCTCTTGAGTGTGCTGAATGGGGGTCTGTGTGAGTTTGATGGAGCAAGTGAAGAGGTGGGCCTGGGGATTAATAGAAGTAAATGAGAGTGCCTGAGGGGGTCGAGACGAGGGGCCGACTTGATTAAAGATGGCGGTTCACACGTCGATTGGACCAGACTGCCAGTGGCGCCCCGTTTATCGTTCGATTGAAGAGCCGTTCACCCCGTTGAACTCTCAGCGTACTGCTGCCCACCTAACAAACGTTGGCATAGTGGTGGGTACCGGACCACTTCTAGCACTGGCCCTTGGTCCACACACACTCTCCACCGAGAGACCTCACGTGAAGACCAGCGGCACGACTTACAAGCTGATATTACTGGAGATCACAAACACGTTCATGTCTTGGTTTAGCCGTCGAAGGTATGGAGACCCCACAAAATGGACCCTGAGAGGCTTCGAGTCACACGGTGTGCAATGGGGAGACGATGGTGAACGTGTCACTCGGAGATCGTGTCGAAAACGAGGAAATTCAGAGTACGACTGGCATCAAAGATGTCACGGTGGTCTTTAAGAAAGGGAAGGACATGTGGAATGCATGTCTGGTGACAAAAGGGCACGGAAAGTGACATTCTGGTGGCCTCATAACTTCAACCCCCCAGTTGCTAGACCTCCGGTGAGGCAGTGAAATATACCATGGACTAATGATGAGGTCAGAGAGTGGAGATGTGTGGCATCTTGATTGGCACGTGGAGGTTGGACTCTGGCAAGAGGACAACTAGGACTTCAGTCCCAGCTGAGCAAAAGATCAACTGAAAGATCAACAGGTGTTGTCCTCCTTGCTTCAGATGGTGAACCCCCCTGGGTGAACATGAGGAAAGGGTCCGTCACCTGCTCAATCTTCTTCTTCAGCCATCTCACGTTCTTTGGCCCATCAGACACAGAGAGGAGAAGCCATGAGGACTGCAGACCCTCAGATATTCCTCATCCACACCCACTTTGGCCTGCTGATTGGACCACCATTCAGAGCCAGAGAAAGGTCATTAGAGGTGAGTGGCACCTCTCGGGTTATGACTGGTATTGTTAGCCTTGCCTTACATGTGCCCCCTGTGCCACTTACTGCTTTGACATCCACTCATCACTCAGTTCTGGCAGAGGCTGGTCAGCTCAGCGTCACCACCTTAGCAAGGACCACCTGTTGGGACATCAGCTCCCAAATCACTGCCCCCCAAAAGGGCTACACAGACCACCTAACAGAGGCCAGGAGAACTTCCTGTCATGACGCCTTCATCCTTCAGTTCCTGGAATTGCTATGTCTGAAGTAAGAACGAATCACATGCATGACACGGGGCAGAAGACGTCAACTAATCAGAGGTGACATTCAAACGTCACTCGAATCTTTACTTGGGTTTGCTGGCGAGTCAAACGTCAAAGAAAATACGCAAACCTGAGCAAGTCCGGTCGGCGTCCACATCAGAGCAACCAACGGAGAGGTCCATGGACATGCAGGTGTGCTTAGTCCAACTGAGCCTTTCTTTAAAACATCCATCATCAGACGTCACAAAAGTTACAAAAGTCGAGCCGAGTGTGACAACCAAAAAGACCAAAAGTGAAGCAAAGGCTGCCTCGTGGTCGCTGTGCTCGTCCTCCACGCCTGACCTTCTACAGGTGGGCTAAGGTGGGTCACGTCCTCAAACGGTGCACTTGACTTGGAGAGTCCAAATCCTCCTCCTGAGTCTGAAGCCCGGCAGTTGTCATCATGTCTAGCCCCGCCCCAGACCTTTAGCCCCGCCCCACAACTCTAGACCTCCATCCATGTCCAGCCCAGACCTGTAGCCCTGCCCCAGACCTCCATGTCCCACCCCAGACCTGTAGCCCCCCCCAGACCTCCAGACCTCCATGTCCCACCTCAGACCTTTAGCCCCGCCCCAGACCTCCATGTACCACCCCAGACCTGTAGCCCTGCCCCAAATACATCCTTGGTTTGACCTCTGACCTGCTCCTTGTGGGCTGCCTTTTCATTCTGTAATTGGCATTTTGGTGCCCCTTGAGAGTCACCCTTGTTTCCGGTCTTTCACGCTCCACTCTTTTCTCGTAGTCAGATCTTCTCTCGGCCTCATAAGTCACATGTAGTCCGCCTGCCTGCCTTAGCTGTATAGCCTCTTTTGAGGTGCTTTCTATTAAACTGTGGCTATTTGTGACAGAACATCACATCTCAAAGGGCGGTCAACATCCACTCTTGGGGAAAAGATAAACATGAAGATGAGGAGGAAGGAAGAGGAGCCGAATCCACACAAGGTGCCTGGATGAGATGGGGCTGAGCGGCGGTGGCTCGAACCTTCTCACATTTAATTTCCACTCGGACACCTATGCCAGACAACTTGCACAGGTCGGGGGTGAGCAAGGAACCCCTCTTCAAGCTTCATGGCACAAATTCCCCTCAGGCGGTGCTGACCAAGGGGAGGTCCAGGTGGTGTCATGTTAAGGTGTGGTCAACGAGAAAGAACCATCCAGCCTGAGCACCATCACCCTAGTATAGGAGGTCCAGAGCCTGGCTGTCCAGGGTGAGGCCTATAGCAGGATCTGCAGCCCATCCTAATGGCTTCTGTCCCCCATCTTGATGTGACAATGACCAGTCCACCTCAACCCCCAGCTGGACTTTCACATTTCCAGCCCTCTACTGTGTAGCTCTTTAGATTTTACTTTACATTAAGCCTCACCCTCCTGTGTGCTGCCCTGCTCTGGCTGTGGTGAGTCTTCCTCCTGGTGTGCCATCATCATCATCAGACCCAATCAGCTTGTTCTTTATGTTCTTAGCAGAACATTTCTGTAGCTTAAAAAGGTAAAGCATTGTAATGGTTAAGACTTTGGACTTCAAACCATGGGGCTGTGGGTTCAAATCCCACTACTGACACCAGAGTGTGACCCTGAGCGAGTCACATGACCAGCCTGTACTCCAGTTGGAAAACCAAAAGACAGTTGTAGAATAGCTGTTATAAGTCGCATCGGATAAAAGCGTCAGCCAAATAAGGAAATGCAGCCCCAGTGCTGCCCTCTGCCTGACACGACTTGTAACATCAACCGGTTCATATCATGTTCCTCTCCCATAACCCTTTGTTCCTGGAGTTTAAGACATTTTTGTGACCACCTACAGCACTGTGCTCCCAACTCCCACTACTTTTCATTTAATGCCAACTGATCAAAAGCTTTCTTTGTCTTTTGCTATTTTGTGTTAATAAATCTTTCATTCGTAAAAGTCCTTTTACTACACGCCAGGGGTCTACAGCCATCCCTCCTCTTGTGTGGCTCTTGTTGTATTCTGCTGATATTTCTAGTTGCTTTGCCACCTGCCCATTTTTGGGTTCGCTCCAGTTCAGGCCAGCGGGTGGCCATGTGGGCCTGGCTGGGTTGTGGTGAGACTCTCCTGGGTGGACCACTGAAGACCCCGGCCTTCTCGAGTGGCAGCCTTTGGACGCCTCACACCTATTTGGCCTTGGAAGAAACTCCAAATTATGGCACAATGGACACGAGGTGCATGGGGCCGGGTATGGAGGTAGATTACTAGCCCTGATGCTTTAGGTAATTCAGCTCGGGGTGCGTGACGGCGCAGGAATGTGAAGAGATTTAACTCGGTGGTCTTTGGCAATGCCAGGAATTAATGAAAGAATTTGGTGAGGCTCCTGCTTCATTCTCCTTGCCTTCCTGTGTTGTAGGTGGTGGTCTCCAGCCCATTCGTTTCTAAGGAAGAGAAAAATACCATTTATTGATAAACACAAGGATTACAGAAATATGAATCTAAAAAGATAAGGTGGGACGCAGACAGACAAGTGTCCGCCATCACTGCCTGTCTAGAGTCCTAATGTATCTCGGCAGGTGACATGGTGGCTCACAGTAAGGAGACCAGGGTTTGCGTCCCATGACCTCCATCTGTGGAGTCTGCACGTTCCCCCCGTCTCACAGGTGCCCTGATTTCCACCCGCCATTCAAAGACATGCAGGTTAGATGAATTGGTGGCACTAAATTGTCCCCAGTGGTGTGTTTGCCCTGCGATGGACTGGCGTCCTGTTCAGGGTTTGTTGCTGACGCTCGCTGGGATGGACGTCAGCCCCCCGGTGGTCCTGGTCTGGGTGAGGCGAGTTAGAACATGACGTGACGTTAACAGTTTTACAGGGCCAAGACTTTAAAGATGAAGTTGGGTGTTGGTGTTGTTGCGGTCCCGGGTTCAAGTGTGTCGGAGTTCCCACGAGGTCCTTTTGTTTGGGTGTCCGGGGCTCTTCGCACTGAAGCTCTTTGCTGGGCCACCTTTCTGGCTCCACAGTTTATTCAGATGCTGAAGTCCCCTTCGTAAAGTGATAACAGCTGGCACACCTACTGGCACAGCTCGGCTTGGCAGAGAGGTCTCAGCTTTCAGGCCCATAAAGAGGGCTCGACGTTTCAGAGGGGCAGGCGGTCATTTTGGAGAGAGTGGGGGTGAAGGGTCCAAAGAGCAGAGTGCAGCTCGTTTCTGATTGGCTTAAAGTCTCTTAGAGCTACTAAAGCACTGCCTTCTCATTGGTGGATCACTCTGTCCATCACAACTGTCATTCCTTGACTCACAGCTCCTTGTCCAGGGGGTTCGAATTTGGGCCTTCCAGCCTGAAAGGGTCAGGCCAACTCTGATCTCCACCGTTGGTCTCAGATGAAGACCAGGCTGGTCCTGCTAGGTGAGTTCAGTCATTTCATTTGGAGTGCAAGTGAGGCATTGGCACAGCTCCATGCCAGGTCTGGTGTGCCACTAAAGCCTAGCAGAACGGGCAGTACCCACTTTGTCATATCAACGCTAACCTAGTCCACTAATTGCATTTCTCAGCATCTCACACTCTTCTAAGGGGTCCAACTTTTGTAGAGTTCCTTAGATTTAAACATATCTACATAATGTGGGGTCTCCATTTCTGGTCAGAGTCCGAGATCACCCCTCAAATCTTAGGTGCAGGGTCATCTGTGTTACTGGGACCACTGGGGGGAGGTCTGGGCAGACAGTGCTGTGGGACTCTATCTGGCCCAGAAGTGACCTCAGAGGTTACTCCAGGGATGTGAAGGCCCACCGCCATTGGTCCTGTGAACTGAGTGGCAGAAGAAGAAGAAGAGAAGAAGAAGAAGAAGAAGAAGAAGAAGAAGAAGTATATGGTGGGAGCAAAGGTAGGCGGTGTAGACAGGTGGAGGCGAGTTGTTTTTTAATTTCTCGTGTTTTTACTGCCAAAGTGCCCCTTTTCTTGCTGCCTTTCTCTTTCTCTTCTATTGTTCTATTGTTTTTCTATTGTTAGTTTCTTCACCATTAACTTTAATATACATGTGGATGCCATCTTCCCACCGCTGTGTTCCCAGCCTAGGCCTTCCTACCTGCCTGCCCAGCCCTTCTGATTGGCTGCTCCGATTCTGCACTAGACTGGCGTTGGCCATAAATCCACTGAGCTGTTGGGTTGTGCCATCTTGTGAAACTGGGGGTGGGGTTTAGTTTGAACACATAAAAAAGGAAACAAAAAAAAGGGGGGACACAAGAAGGGGGCAGAAAATTAAAGTGTGGGCAGCAGTTCACAGGTGCCAATGACACCCACTGTCAAGGCCTTGGCAATCAATGACCTGCCACCCTTTCCATTAAAAAGTATACCACACCCAAAGAGAGGAGGAAAAGCCAGAGCAGGCCAGGGCTGGCATCATTACTGTGCCCACATCTCTGGCGTTAGTGCCTCTGCATCACTCTGTCACAAGTCCTTGAACATACCGTGAGTAACAAGGCAGGACTAAGAATGGCTGTCACCATTCAGCTAACCTGAAAGATAAAAAGGTGGCACACAAGAGAGAGGCAGAGCCCTGTGAAAGGCGCTACATCACTGAAAGATAAAGAAAGATGACATCGGACCACCAAAGCTGAAGCTGAACACTAAACTACTCTGTTTTATGACTTGGTGCTGCCCTCTGGAATTTCGAATCCACAGACTTAAGGATAAGCAGACTGGCAACATCACATCCTTCATACTGACCACCCAACATGGGCACTCCCCCTTGACATGACTGTGTGACCAGACTCCACCATTAAAACTCATCACTAAGGAGCTGAGCAAAGACTTCAGGGAGCAGCGGGCAGAGCACTCTGGCATCTACTGGGGAGCGGGTGAGCAACTTTACACTCCTTGGAGTGACCACCACTTCTCCTTGGAGTGACCACCACTTAGGAGCTGAGCACCTTGACTCCCTCGGACATCTGAAGGCAGCTCACATTTCCTTGTTTGTTTTTACCAACTTCTATAGGTGCCCAGTGGAGTCCATCCTCACCATCCTCATCACAACCTGGGCTGGCACAGAATACAACCAGCACGGCACTGCCCTCTGGCCAGGACGACATCCACAAGACTCACAAGGAGCCTGGAAGAGCTTGGAACAGTCCTGCCTGCTGGTTATCGGCACTCGCGCCAGGAGACTCTACCCACCAGGCACCATGTCAGTAAAGAGCTGATTATAAAATCAAATGTTACGAGAATAAGACTGTACATGTAGAAAAGAAAGAAATGCATCATTTTAATATTAATGTATGAGTGGCACTATATAATACAAAGTAACAGCAGTCATAGCACCCAGTGGGCAGAGTAGAGTGGCATCCTGGCACAGAACATGTGGGCACTGGTCAGCGTTACCATGAAAAAGAATGGCAGAAAATAACAGAAGAGCATCAAATTCATAGAAAATGTACACAAGCTTCACTGAGATAGATAGATAGATAGATAGATAGAGTGAAAGGCACTATATAATAGATAGATAGATAGATAGATAGAGTGAAAGGCACTATATAATAGATAGATAGATAGATAGATAGATAGAGTGAAAGGCACTATATAATAGATAGATAGATAGATAGATAGATAGAAAGGCACTATATAGATAGATAGATGTGAAAGGCACTATATAATAGATAGATAGATAGATAGATAGATAGATAGATAGATACAGTAGATAGATAGATAGATAGATGTGAAAGGCACTATATAATAGATAGATAGATAGATGTGAAAGGCACTATATAATAGATAGATAGATAGATAGATAGATAGATAGATAGATGTGAAAGGCACTATATGATAGATAGATAGATAGATAGATAGATAGATAGATATGACAGGCAGTATATAACAGACTGGTGTGAAAGGCGCTATATAATATATCCTAGCAGTCGTTGTATTGCCCCGTGTTCTTTCCTGCCTGTCAAGCTGCCCCTTTTTCTCCTCCCAAGGTTCATCCTCAGTTCTTGGCCCACATTGGCATTCAAAGCCAGGACTCCCCAAAGTGGATGGTCCACAGAGACCCTCAGTTCAGGGTCATGGGAGCCACCATTAATATCCCAGCAGGCTGGTGTGCCTCAACAGGTCCCCATGGGTCAGTCAGCCATCACCCGGTCTGCGCCGAGGTCCGAGCTGCACAGCCACAGTAGCCGCGTATCGTGTCCCCCTGAACTGAAGAGCGCCCCCAAGTGCCTTCTCTGCCCCTCCTTCACCCTGAGCGTCACGTGGCTCCATTCCGTGCGGTTAAGATGGCTGTGAAGAGTTTAAGTGCTTGACGTGACTAAGTGAAGTGTGTGGCTGGCAGCTTCCTTGTTGGCACTTTTTTTTTTTGCAGTGCTCAGCAGGGAATGACATTCCACATAAATGGAGAGGAGTGGCAGGGTTGGCAAGTGGTGTGACAATGGACTTTAAACAGCTGATTGGCCTAAAAGAAAACTTGGCTCAGTTAAAAGAGGAATTGGGGTCTTCTCAGACGGCACAGAATTTGGGGGCTGCATGGTGAACAGGCACATATAGCAGCGGCCCACACCCACGAATGGTTGACTGAAGGTTCGAGAATGTGTCTTGTGTGCCACCAGGACTGGACAAGAGCCTCATGGCCGGAGCACAGGAAGGAAGTTGTCCCTTAAATTATGATGCCACTTTGGTCCAAGGGGTGCAGTAAGGAAGACTGATGCCAGCCTAAATATGGGGTCCCTCCCTCAGATGATTGTCTCTGCCCTTCCATCAGCCTCCACCCAAAGACCCTTTAGCCTAGAAGCACAACACAAGGTTAAAAGCCACCAGATATCTATCTTCTCAAGAAGAGCTGCTGTCCCCCTGGGCTGCATGACTACGTCCTCGCTTTGCTTCTCTTTGGGGGGACTCATTAAAAACAGCAGCCGATCTTGTATTGAGTGAATTCACATTTGAACCTGTGTCTCTAATTCCCTTGAGCTCTCCCTAAGCCATTTGGGATGTAGAGACCGGAGAAGGTTGTCCATCTTTCACAAATGCAGTGGCAGAACTGGCAGAGCAGGATGCCAAGGTGGGGGGCACTCAGGTGAACATTGAAGGTTCCAGGGTGAAAAGAGGGTCACAACTGGAGACCCTTCTTTGGCAAAACAGTAAGGAAGATGGAGGGACAAAGAAGTGATTCCATGTTGTACCTCATGACCCTCCTGCCACCACTCAGCTTGAGCCACATGGTATATAGCGTCTTTCATTCCAAGCTCTGTCTTCATGGGTCAGTGATGGGTGCTGATGGGACTTTGATGTGTCACACAGAGTTGACGATTGTGCAGGGTCTCAAAGTGACAGGAGGCTTAAAGAGGGGCTGGCAGTTAAGATTCGGGGCATTGACTGACACCTGGTGAATATAGGGCAGGTGGCATTCACTAACATGACTCTCTGTGCCACTTTCATTTCTAGGATGGCGAAGAAAGGAAAGAAAGAAGCCGAGTCGTATGGGAAGGACTCAGTAAGTGAGAGTGGAGCGCCACCATGTGGAAACTCCTGAGTGCACAGATTTAGATAAAAGGTGCAAGTGCTCAATGACTGTGAGTTAAAATGGTAGGGGGCATCCAAAATACTGGGGGCGGTGATAAAGTCCCAGTAATCCATCAAGTCACAGGATAGTATTTAGGAGGCTCAGCCCGGGTAGATGGCCCCCCCCGGAGTTGGACCTGCCATGGGCACCATGTTAGAGAGGAAGATGAAGGAGAGATCACAGGGAAACGAAAAGCACAATAAAGGGGGCTGATGCCTGGACAGGACTGGGGTTCAACATCTAGACAGGTGGCACCATAAGTGAGCCAATGCACCCAACTGGCCATCTTTTGGGTCACAGCTGTCTCGGGGGTCTCCCACCAATCCCTCCCACCTCTCAGATACTAATGTAGAGTCCCGTCCAGGGTGGGCTGCCTGCTTTTACGACCCTGAACTGGATTATGAGGAAGGTGGACGTGTTTGTGTTTGTTGAATTCACCGAGAGGACTTGGTGGCCTTGACCGCCAGAGACAAATGACAGAAGTCTGGGGGCTTGTTTGAGTTGGGGACTCTAAAAAAAATGGCAGGAATCTGCAGTCGGTTTTATGGACCCCTCGGTGTTTCCTCACTTTGTTTGTCCTTCTGCCCTTCCTCAGTTTGAACCCCTCTTGATAGAAAGCAAGAATGCGGCCACCGTGGTGCTCATGCTGCAGTCACCTGAGCTGGAAGTCATCCTCAAAGCCTGCGAAGCCATCTACAGATACGCAGAGAAAGGTTTGCTATAATGGGTGGGGGGGCTTCAAGGGAGGGGGGCAATGCCACCTCACTCACTCCTTGGGCACATCATGTCTGCTCTGCAGATCCACACCATTAGCACCACAGTCTTAGTGTTTACTTGGGCGGCTCTTAAAAGGACCCCTCAGGCCAGGCGATTCTGAATGGGGAACGATAAAAGGCTGTGGGCCAACTGGGAGCTCTCCCAGAACTGTAAAAAAGTATTTGCCCCTTCCTAATCTCACCATCCAGTGGCCTCAGATGACCAGAAGGAATGCATTATTAGAGAAGGGGGGCTTGGGGGGACACAGCAGACCCACCTGTAAGTCGGGATATTCCTTATTTGAGGAACAAAGTCATCTAACAGCCCCTGTGGAAAGAGTGAAGGCCTCCTCTGCCTTGGCGTCACAGTATGTTAGTCCTTCACGTGGCCCACTTGGCTTCACTTTCATTCCAACACGGTGGTAGCTTTTCTTTTTCTGTGTGTTTTACATTCCTTTATGTGGGACCACTCGTCCTGGGCAACAACTGGGCACTTGATCTTCACTCGGATTCAGCTGGCACTGGTCTTTACTTTTAACATTGTGGACATTTTGCTGATGTGAACTGCAGGACATCCTGGAAAAGGTTTTGATGAGACATTTAAGGAGGTTTGGGTCAGGGTGGCATGCTGACAGGGTTTACGTGTTGTGCTTTGTATAATGAGTTCATGCCTCGCCATACGTGCTGTGATGGATGGCATGCATGGGCAGGCATCCCGGCCGGGATGTGCAAGCTTCCTTACCTGGATGGGAGGAGAGCCTTCAGTGGCACAAGAACGCCAGTAGATACAGTGGTGTGAAAACTATTTGCCCCTTCCTGATTTCTTATTCTTTTGCATGTTTGTCACACAAAATGTTTCTGATCATCAAACACATTTAACCATTAGTCAAATATAACACAAGTAAACACAAAATGCAGTTTTTAAATGATGGTTTTATTATTTAGAGAGAAAAAAATCCAAACCTACATGGCCCTGTGTGAAAAAGTAATTGCCCCTGAACCTAATAACTGGTTGGGCCACCCTTAGCAGCAATAACTGCAATCAAGCGTTTGCGATAACTTGCAATGAGTCTTTTACAGCTCTGGAGGAATTTTGGCCCACTCATCTTTGCAGAATTGTTGTAATTCAGCTTTATTTGAGGGTTTTCTAGCATGAACCGCCTTTTTAAGGTCATGCCATAGCATCTCAATTGGATTCAGGTCAGGACTTTGACTAGGCCACTCCAAAGTCTTCATTTTGAGGTGGATTTGCTGGTGTGTTTTGGGTCATTGTCCTGTTGCAGCACCCAAGATCGCTTCAGCTTGAGTTGATGAACAGATGGCGGACATTCTCCTTCAGGATTTTTGGTAGACAGTAGAATTCATGGTTCCATCTATCACAGCAAGCCTTCCAGGTCCTGAAGCAGCAAAACAACCCCAGACCATCACACTACCACCACCATATTTTACTGTTGGTATGATGTTCTTTTTCTGAAATGCTGTGTTCCTTTTATGCCAGATGTACATTTGCCTTCCAAAAGTTCAACTTTTGTCTCATCAGTCCACAAGGTATTTTCCCAAAAGTCTTGGCAATCATTGAGATGTTTCTTAGCAAAATTGAGGCGAGCCCTAATGTTCTTTTGCTTAACAGTGGTTTGCGTCTTGGAAATCTGCCATGCAGGCCGTTTTTGCCCAGTCTCTTTCTTATGGTGGAGTCGTGAACACTGACCTTAATTGAGGCAAGTGAGGCCTGCAGTTCTTTAGACGTTGTCCTGGGGTCTTTTGTGACCCCTCGGATGAGTCGTCTCTGCGCTCTTGGGGTAATTTTGGTCGGCCGGCACTCCTGGGAAGGTTCACCACTGTTCCATGTTTTTGCCATTTGTGGATAATGGCTCTCACTGTGGTTCACTGGAGTCCCAAAGCTTTAGAAATGGCTTTATAACCTTTACCAGACTGATAGATCTCAATTACTTCCCATCATTTAAAAACTGCATTTTGTGTTTACTTGTGTTATATTTGACTAATGGTTAAATGTGTTTGATGATCAGAAACATTTTGTGTGACAAACATGCAAAAGAATAAGAAATCAGGAAGGGGCAAATAGTTTTTCACACCACTGTAGACCGAAGATGCCAGTGTGACAGTGGGTATACTGGCAAGCTCGTTAGTGATGGACCAAGGAACAATAACCAGAGGGGAGGCAACTTAGGTGGCAGAGTCTCTGTGTGACACTACTTTTGCAGACACCCACAAGGCACACTGGGAACTGTAGTCCTGTAGGGTGGCCTTGCCAGGTTCTGTGGGTGCCACCAGGGGTTGTAGCAGGGATTCGTCATCTCTGCTTTTGTGCAAACTGAGTTCATACAACGCACAAAACAACACAAACAGTCGTCTTCTATGAGCCAGCTTATGAATGTCACAGCACACGTGAACGAGGACAGACGCAGAGCACATGGCAAGGAAGAGTCCGGAACACTCGCCAAATAAGGACCTGGCACTTAGAAAGAGGAAAGGTCTGTTAAAACTCACGGAAAAACAAAGTAGGAGACCGTTAACGGAAATGGAAACCAACAACGTGTGTCCAGGAATGAATTGTAGAGCTATGGACAATATAGATAGATAGATAGATAGATAGATAGATAGATAGATAGATAGATAGATAGATAGATAGATAGATAGATAGATAGATAGATAGATAGATAGAGTGAAAGGCACTATATAACAGATAGATAGATAGATAGATAGATAGATAGATAGATAGATAGATAGATAGATAGATAGATAGATAGAGATCTTGTTGGGCTCCCACTGGCCAGTTATGTTTTTTATTCTGCCTGTCTGTGGGCACATACTGGGCAGCATTTTTGTGTGTTGCCTACTGGTGGTGATTCACAAGGTAATTCAGAGGGGTGGCACAATTCTGCTTTGCTGAGGGTGGCAGACTGGCATATCGTGACTCGTCCATGGTGGTCTCGGCCCACACCAGCTCTCATTTGTACCTCTCTGTTGCATTTGCCCGGCTCACCAGCTCTTCCTGCCAGCAGTTCCTCTTTTCTTTTCTTTTCTTTTCTTTTTCGTTGTCCTTCATCTGCTAAGTGACCCCCCACCATTTTGGAGCTGCTTTACTGAAGGGCCAAGGAGCAAAGAGTGGTGAAGCAGCGGGCGCCATGCTGGTGTCCACAACGCTCACCCCTCAGCACAAAGGGAGTCTTTGGTGGTCAGTTGTGTAGCCCGTCACGATGGTGGTTGGCGTCAAGAGCAGTGGATGCACAAGGACCCCACGCCCTACCTCTGCCCCTTCTCCTCCTCAACGATGTCGTTTTTATTTCTTTTCTGTTTCTTTCCCTTTCAAGGAGATGAAAACAAAGCCATCCTCGCCGAGCTGGGCGCCTTGGAGCCGATCTCAAGGCTGATAAAACACGAAGACAAACCTGTGCGCAGGAGTGCCGTCATGGTGCTGGGCGTCATCTCTGCACAAAGTAAGTCTGCCCTGCTGGTGCCCATTCTGTGGTGTTCATGACCTGGGTGGGCTGGGACCCCAAAGCTGACTGACCATCTCACCGTGAGACTCTCGGCCGGTCTTCCGAAGGCCTGTCTCGTTTGGGACGAATACAACATTGGAGGTGTTTGGAGACCACCTGCCAGGAGGGCCCACACAAGCCTGGCCAGCATTTGCTCCTCTGCAGTGTGAGTGACGGTGTCGTGATTTGACATTTCGTTTTTTTTATTGTTTACAGTCATAAAGGTGGCTCTTAAGTCTTGTTTTGTGGGTTTGGGTGGTCAAGGAAGTTTGAATTTAGTGGGGCGTTCAAAACGAAAAGACGCCGAGACCGTCTCTCGCAAGGCACCACTTAGTTTGCATTGTGAGCTGCCACCATTTTGTGTATTTTGTTTGGCCTGGTTGCCAAGTTGTTGCTAGGAAGTGTGTGCCACATGACATCACCAGGTCAAAGGTACAACTTGAGGTCAGCGTCCGGCTCTGATAGTCCACGATTGTGGAGGTTCAAAGGAAAACCCCCGACATCCTGGCTGCGAATTCAACTACGGGTTGGTCTGTCATTCCGATTGTTGACTACGATTGTTGACGATTTGACGGCGTTCCTCCAAGTTTAATTCTCACGATTTTAGTTTTTTTTAATACGAGTTTCAAAAATGGACCTGACTGCCTGGCCCACTTCTGATGGAGTCAGAAGGTAAAGACCCAAAACGGCAGGACATTCATGGGCTGCCATGTTAGCTCAAGGCCTTTGCTGAGATGAGTGAGTGATCGAGACCCCTTGGTGACATTGCTGATGAGATGCTGACCAGAGCTTTGAGTTCCACAGATCCTTAGCGTAGTTCATGCAAGAACAAGGCTTCAACCCAAAGGAGATGTGTCATCACGTAAAGATGTCTGCCTCCTGAAGTAGGCCACTCTGTCTTCATGGCCAGCCGCGGTCCCTAAGAGCTTGTCTGATCTTTCTCTACAGATGACGTCAAAAAGTACTTGAGGAAGATGAACGTCATCCCTTCGGTTATCGAACTGTTGGAACCAGAAGGTAAGTCCACTCGAACACCAAGGGAATGAGGAGAGATTGTCCAATATGGCTACCTGTGCCCTTCTGCAGTCGTCTGAGTAACTAAAGGGACACACGTGGCATTGGAGGGGATCTGCATGGTGAGGGCCACATTGAATACTGTGGTCATCATGTCTGACTCAGCTGCCAGTTGTCCGATATTTGGGAAATTTGTTGGGAAAGTTTAGTTTTCATTGAGCTCTCACAGTTTTCCAAAACTTCCATTGAAGAGCATCGGCCAAATTTGAAAACAGTCAGTGCGTCTTATTAATGAAATACTAGGAAGGGCAATGCCAACCAAGAAAGGGAAACCCCCCAAAACCCTGGCCCATGCCTTGTCCTTATTAAATTTAAATTTACATGTCATGTCAGAGGGGGTCACTGGTGGAAACTTCTGGGAAAACACACCAAAGATGAGACGTCATGAATTCAAGAGGCGAAAAACCTCCAGCAGAAAGGGAACGACAGGGGGATTCACTCGAAAGAGGCCCCCGGAATATTCTGTAATGACTAGAACGACGCAATCTGAATGAAACAACGTGCCACGTGCTCCTCGGTTTGTGGAGCTTCCAACAAGCCGGGATGCCCCTGCATCGGAGCGATGAGGTAGGTGCCAGACAGCCATCGCGATGCTTAACCTCCGCTGGCAACTTTCCACCCGGACCCCTTCACTCCAACACTCGACTTCTCAACAGGATGGTGGTGTACAGTATGGAGCAACACGTCTTCCTGGTGCCAACCTATTGGGCCACCGATTCGTTTTAACGACGTCAGAATCAACTGAATGATCGCAAGTTAACGGAAGGTGACTTCCAGCAAAACAGAATACAAATAGTCGTCTTCTACCAGCCAATTTATGAATGTCACCTCAGAAATATGACACAAGAACACGAACGAGGACAGACAGAGGACACGACAAACCACAGTCCAGATCACTCGGAAAATACAGAACTGGCACTTAGAGAGAGAAAAGGTCTTAAAACACACGGAAAAACAAAGTGGGAACTCGTTAACGTAAATGGAAACCAACAAGAATGAACTGTAGAGCTACGGACAGCTGACAACGGAGGAGATGAGATTGAAAGAGAGAGAGAGAGAGAGAGACATAGATAGATAGATAGATAGATAGATAGATAGATAGATAGATAGATAGATAGACTGAAAGGCACTATATAATAAATAGATAGATAGATAGATAGATAGATAGATAGATAGATAGATAGATAATAGATGAAAGGCACTATATAATGGATAGATAGATAGATAGATAGATAGATAGATAGATAGATAGATAGATAGATAGATAGATAGATAGATAGACTGAAAGGCACTATATAATAAATAGATAGATAGATAGATAGATAGATAGATAGATAGATAGATAGATAGATAGATAGATGTGAAAGGCGTTATATAACAGCTAGACAGTTCTACTGTTTTTGCCCCCTGTAGAGTGGTCCAGTGAAATTCTCAATTGCCTGTCCAGCTCTCATGCCACACGTTGCCCTTTCTGATGCCATGGCCAGTCAGTGTGTTGAAATGCAGAACTTCACTGTCACTTGTGCACAACCCAAATAAGCTCATCTGATGTCCTTGTCCCATTTCCATGTTCATGATGCCAACTGGTGTTTCACTTTACGATGCCCCATAAGCTCTGCCAG
The DNA here is from genome assembly GCF_016835505.1 of Polypterus senegalus. Classification (NCBI taxonomy): domain Eukaryota; kingdom Metazoa; phylum Chordata; class Cladistia; order Polypteriformes; family Polypteridae; genus Polypterus; species Polypterus senegalus. Next base: position 473,531 of record NC_053158.1, on the reverse strand, counting down.
GGCATCCTCACCCGCATGAAGCAGCTTGTTTTTTAGAGCTGCTCACCAGCCTTCTAAAACAGGATGCGTCCATCATGGACGCATCTTGTTGGGCTCCTGCTGGCCAGCCATGTTTTTTATTCTGCCTGTTTGTGGGCACATACTGGGCGGCTTTTATGCGTGTTGCCTACTGGTGGTGATTCACAAGGCAATTCAAAGGGGTGGCACAATTTTGCTTTGCTTAGGGTGGCAGAATGGCATATTGTGACGCTCCACTCTAACGTCAAAGGAATGAAAAAGGATTGTCCAATATGGCTACCTGTGCCCTTCTGTAGATGGAGCAACATGTCACACATTGGCAAGGAGCATGGCAGAAATTGAGAGGGTCGTTTCCAAGGGGCTTTGGTCACCACGGTCGTCGGATCTGACACCACCAGACTTCTTCCTTCAAAGGACAGTCTATTGTAACAAGCCTCACACTGTGAGGAAAACATCCAACTTGAAGTTGCTGCTATTCCCCCTGAATGCGTTCAGGAACACAGAGTGCCGCTTCGAAATGTGTCTGAGGAGAAAACGGAAACCACTTCCAGCATGGCAAGTCATGCAGTCGATTCCACATACGTCAAGGTGTAGAGCGTATTTTATTGGTTCAGATTGCGTCATCCTAAGGGGAGTTACCACCGAATGCTCGGGGTCTCGTTCTCTTTTGAGTGAATCTCGCTGGGCTAAGGAGGGACAGAGTGAGCTGGAGATTGTAGAGAGAGATGTGTTGCTGGGACTAAACTCTGACAAACCACCAGGAGCTGATCACGTCCATCATGGAGTGCTTCAGAAGGTCAGATAGAAATCCCTGACGTGTGTTTTTTCAAAAATCTCGGCACTCTCTTGAAATTCCTAAAATCATGAGGCTAGCAAGTCTTATGTTCTCGCATAAAAATGACGATTGGGATGATCCACATTACGTGAGGCTGGTCAACTTAACGAGTGCCACAGGTACATCAATGGAGTCAATTATTAAGGTTGAGATGAAGCAGCTCGTGTCCAGAACAAGAGAGTGATGGTGAGCAGTCAACACGGGTTCAGATAAGGAAGGTTGTGTTTCACTAACTTGCTGCCATTCCAGGAGGAAGTCCCAAAAGCAAACGATCAGAGCGGAGTTTACGATATTCTTCACCTTGGCTTTCTGAAGGCTTTTATTAAAGTTCCACATGAGCGATCAAACTAACGGAAGTGGGAGTTCAGGGTGCAAACTGGGCTCAAACACAGGAAGTGGAGAGTTAGGGCGAGGGGAGATGTTACAGGTGGTGTCCAGCAGGGGTCAGTGTTGAGACTGCTGCTCTTTTTAATATCCATAAATGTCAATACACTTTTGGAGCTTGTAGATGATACCAAATTACGTGGATTGTCAGATAATGTAGAGTCATTACAGAGGGTCTTGGACAGCATACCGGCTTAGGCAGATTTGGAGGAAATCTGAACTGGGCTGGAGATCCTGAGGTGCACAAAGCAGGTTCCACCATGAAATGCATGGAATTTCTGTTTGGTCTTTCTGCATTTTTGCACCCTTACTGATTATTTAAGTTGGTCCAGCGGCGTGACCTGGTGTGTCTGTCCCCTTGCTTTGCAGAAGACGTGGTGATTCACGAGTTTGCGAGTCTCTGCCTGTCCTTCCTGTCCAGCGAGCCGGCTGTCAAAGTGCAGATATTAAACGAAGATGGTCTCGAACCTCTGATCGCCCTCCTCTCCAGTCCTGACCCTGATGTCAAAAAGAACAGCTTGGAGACCATCTACAACCTCGTGCAGGTGTCTCTTTACTTTCCTCTCTTTTCCTCTGAATGCCCCTTTGGACTGAGAGGTGCTTTTTTTTTGGGAAGCCGCAGGTTACTGAGGGGGTTGCTGGAATTTGAACTAAAAAAGGGGATGAAATCCAGCAGATCTCCAGGAGCAGTTAGCAGTCACCCTTAAATGTTTAAGGAGGCCAGTGAGTGCAGACAGAAACCATTGACGTGAACAAAGGGTGAAAAGGCTTATGGGTAGAGGACCTTATTAGAGTCGGGTGATGTTACTGGTGCTCTCCAGCAGGGGTCAGTGCTGGGGCTGCTGCTCTTTTCAATATACCAATTGAGCCAATCCTTAGGACCACAATCTTAACACTGGGTAGGCCAACCATTTGCTCTCCAAAGAGCATCAGTCCATCATGACATGGACTCCCTTGGAGATTCTGGGCCATGTGGAGATGATGGCATCGCACGATTTCTGCAGATTCTCTCTGTGAATCTCCTGCCCTACCCATCCCAACGGCCTTCTGTTGAATTCGGTGGTCAGCTGTGCCATTCAATGGATGGTGTTAATGGGCCCAAAGTGTGCCAAGAGCACATTCCTCACGCCAGTATGCCACCAGCACCAGGGGCTTGTGCTGCTTTGACCCAACTATCAGCAGGAACTGAGATTCCTCACACCAGGCTACGTTTTCCCACTTGCCAGCTGTCCAGTTTTGGTAAGCCTGTGCTTTCTGTTTTCGACTGACAGGAGTGTTTTTTTGGTTTTATTTTTTTTGATGTTGTAGCCTACCTGTCCCAAGGTTCAACAACAAACAAGAACATTGTTGTGAAAATGTAAAAATAAGATTAGGCAATAGTAATTAACATAGAAAAAAAAGTAAGAGAGGACAAAAAAACAACAACAAAAAAAAAAAACTCCAGATGGCTGGAGAAAACAAAAACAAAATCTGCAGGGGCTCTGAGGCCACGAGACCACCTGGCCCCCACCAGACATTCTACCTGGCATCAATGCTCTCAATCAGTCCTCAGGGTTTTCAGGATTCACGTGGAGGAATTAGATGATGATGATGATGATGGTGGTCATGTGGACCTCTGGCCTTCAGTCCATCAATGTAGGCGCCCTCATCGGGTGGTGGGGGCGCAGATTGGCACCACAGAAAACCGGAAAAAGAACAGCAGAAAGAGTAGGGGTCAGTAATAGGATTGTGGAGATGTGATAAAAAACGATAACTAAATGCATATCATCAGAATATCAGGGTTACGCTAAGATGAAGCTCTGAGGGCGCCACGTTACAGTAACGGGTTTTTATCAGTTTTTAAAGTGCTCCACCGTATTAGCCTGGCGAATATTGACCCGACTGACACACATGGCAGGCACACTTATAAAACAAATAAATGTTTCTTTTATTTATTCTTCACCACGTGGGAAACGCCTTCCCCGTTTCCCACAGGCACACAGCACAGTCCCAATAAGCACTGACACACACACTTTTCTTCTTTTCCTTTCTCCTTCACTCCTCTCCAGCAAGCTTAGTCCCTCTCCTCCCGACCCTGGCTCTCGGAGTGGTGTCTGCTGGTCCCTTATATAGCCCATCCAGAAGTGCTCCAGGTGTTTGATGACACACTTCCGGGTGTGGTGCCCATATGGGCTCAGCAACTCTTGCTGCAGCGCCCCGTGGAGGTGCCAGCAGATCCCAACAGGGCTGTATCGAACTCCATCTCCCATGAAGCCCTGCGGGAGTCAGAGACACAGCTACAACCCAGGGAGGTTGCCATCTAGGGTCGAGAGGGAGGTAATGCTCCTTCCACGCCTGCTCCCCCAGTCCTCCCAGCACGATGGCGTCTTGGCCGCAGGCTACAACTCGTATTCCAGATTTGAGGTGCATAACAGCAGAAGGCCCACCTCACCACTTCTTCTTGGAATTCTAAGCAGACCCTCATTTGAAGATCTAAGGTTATGATTTGAAGTGTGTGGTGTGGACGCTGACGTCGGAAATAACGGGAGACAAACACCGATTTAAAGCAAAAAGCAATTTCTTTATTCTTGGTGAGTCAAAGAGACTGCAGCCCCTCTCAGCTGAGTCCACTGACTGGTCAGATCAGACAGCCTGCAGCCTAACGTGGGGCTTCCGTCTTTATACCTCATTTGTGTATTAAACAAAAAAAAGAGATATATATGGCAATTCATTTTGTGGTTATACATCAATTATAATAGCTTGTGACTCCCTGAATTGGAATGTGCACTTTGCTTCTTTCAGATAAAGAGGGCACTCACAATTTATAAGAAATACTGTATGCTCAAATAGTTTTAAGCAAGAATTCAGAAACGGTCATAACTGATCTATACTAATAAAAGGCAAAGCCCTCACTGACTGACTGACTGACTGACTGACTGACTCACTGACTCATCACTAATTCTCCAAGTTCCCGTGTGGGTAGAAGGCTGAAATTTGGCAGCTCATTCCTTACAGCTTACTTACAAAAGTTGGTCAGGTTTCATTTCGAAATTCTACACGTAATGGTCATAACTAGAAGCTATTTTTCTCCATATAATGTAATGGAGTTGAGCTCGATGGCCGTGGGGGGCGGAGTTTCGTGTGACATCATCACGCCTCCCACGTAATCACGTGAACTGACTGTCAACGCAGTGCGTAGAAAACAAGGAAGACCTCCAAAAAGCGCTGAAGAAAACATGCATTATATAATTGAGAAACAATAAGAAGCGAGCGAGCAGCGAAACAATAAGAAGCGAGCGAGTGACATATACTACCATATTCATGAGTGCTGCTACTTCAGAAACAAAGCACGGTGTAAACCTAAAGTTTAAATTAAGTTCATAGACAGGCTGCCGCTGGCGTTTGTCATGCCCACAGGTAATGCGGGATACAAGTTTAATGAGAGGACGCAGGATATAAACGAGAGTTTTGATCACTTTGTAACTAAGTTAAAATTACTGGTGAAGGGGTGTGCTTATGCAAATTCCGAGAGACTGTGTTTGTGGGGGGATTGACAGTTAAGGCGGGTGGGGAGTCACGTCATCATCTCCCTCCCATTCACCTCATTTCGCTCTGAGCTGAGCTCAGGCTAAAGGAGTTAGTTTCTTCAAAAAAATAGCCACGCTTTGAGTTTCACACTCTTGGCATTCTCTCGACGAGCTTCAACAGGTAGTCACCTGAAATGAAACCAATGAGAATGCCAAGAGTGTGCAAAGGGGGGCTATTTTGAAGAAACTAGAATATAAAACATGTTTTCAGTTATTTCACCTTTTTTTTGTTAAGTACAGAACTCCACATGTGTTCATTCATAGTTTGGATGCCTTCAGTGAGAATCTACCAATGGAAATGGCCATGAAAATAAAGAAGACACATCGAATGAGGAGGTGTGTCCAAACTTTTGGCCTGTACTGTATATATATCTATATATGACAGCAACATTCATAACACTCACAAAACAATTACATTGACAATCATGGTACGTTATTTTCAAAATGTTTCCTTTTCTTTTTCTTTACTTCTTTAACACACTACTTCTCCGCTGCGAAGCGCCGGTATTCTGCTAGTTTATAATATCACAGGGTGTTCTGTTAGTATCAGGAGGTCAGCAGTTTCTCATAAAAGAGTGCAAGTGAGTCCCTTATTCTGTGCATAAGCTTAATTCTCTTTCTACATAAATGAACAAATCATATAGCTTTTTTTTAGCATGATTAATACATAATGCAGTCCTTGGTATTTAACTCCTTATAATTATTACAGTTAATGATATTTGTTCCTCAGCGGTGAGAGACATTCTGAGATAAAGGACGGAGCAGATGATTGACGGCTTTGTAAACCAGCAGCCGTATTTTAAAGTCAATTCTAAATGGCACCGGTAACCAGTGTAGTGACGCTCAGACTGGTGTGATGTCCATACATCCATCCATCCATTATCCGACCCACTATATCCTACAGTAACTACAGGGTCACGGGGGTCTGCTGGAGCCAATCCCAGCTAACACAGGGTGCAGGGCAGGAAACAAACCCCGGGCAGGGCGCCAGCCCACTGCAGGGCCTGGTGTGATGTGCTTGGATTTTCATTTCCTAGTTAAGGTTCTAGCAGCTCCATTCTGCACTCATTGTGACCGATTGATGTCTTTTTTGGGTGGTCCCGAGAGGAGCAATCCATCCATCCATCCATTATCCAACCCACTATATCCCAACTACAGGGTCATGGGGGTCTGTTGGAGCCAATCCCAGCCAACACAGTAATCTAGTCGACTAAAACCAAAAGCGTGAACTCATTTTTCAGCATCTTGTAAAGTTATAAGGGGTCTAACCTTTGCTATATTTCTTAAGTGAAAATATGCTGTCCTGGTAATCCGATGAAAATGTGATTTAACATTCAGGAGCGAGTCAATAGTTAGCCCTAAACGTGTTGTGCTTTCTGAGATGCCTTTCTGCTCACCGCACAGTTGTCTCTCTAAATGACTGTAGCGCCTTTCAAACCCGTCTGGCCGTTCTCCTCATCATCACAGTTGTCGCTCAGTGGACCCTTTTTGTTTTTCAGTAAACTCTAGAGAGAACCTTCAAGGAGATCAGTCGTTACTCAAATACTCTAAGCAGCCCATGTGGTTCAGCCCAGAGGTCACACCGATTCCCCATTCTGGTGTTTAATGTGAACCTGACCTGGAGCTCCTGACCCGGATCTGCAGGATTTTAGGTACTGCGCTGCTGCCAATTAGATACCTGCAGGTGACCCTACTAATTTGTTCAGTGGGTATACAAGTAGATCCGACAAATAATGTGGTGGTCAGGACCCTTCAAAACTCAACTTGAATTTGGAGAAACTAGGGGGATAGAATTGAGGAGCTCGTTGGGCTGATTTGCCCGTTCTCTTTGCAATTCTCCTAATGAGCCCCCCGACATCGGCTCTCGTCTAATTCCACTCTCTTGCCTTTGCAGGATTTTTACAGCCGAGCGGTCATCTGTGAGCTGAATGGAATTGCTCCTCTGCTTGAGCTGCTCAACTCGGACTACCCGGTGATCCAGCAGTTGACCCTCAAGACCCTGGCAACGATAACCAGTGATGTGGAGACCCGGATGGCTTTGCGAGAGTTAGAGGGGCTCGACTACCTCATAGAGATCCTGGGAACCAACGTAATGCAGCATCATTTCTTGTTCTGTTTCTTGGGATCGGGATGATGGGATGAGCACCTTATTGTAGGGATAGCAATCAGAGAATGAGGAAACACAAAGGGTGAAGGTCAGAAGAGATGTCATCATTGTGATGACGTGTCACTCAGAGTAGAAGCTCCAGTCGAGGGTTATGGAGCTAAAGAGTAGAGGAGGACGTCATAACTAGCCACATGCCTTCAGGGGTCCAGCACTGTGTAGCCATAGGAGTGGAACTCCATTCAGTGTGAGGAACTGATCTGGTGCTTTGTTTGGTTTTTTTTCCCAGGACCTTAGTGATCTGCACGTGGATGCCCTCCTGGTCATATCAAACTGCTTAGAAGACGAGGACACCATGCAGCTCATTCAGCAGACGGGGGCTCTGGACAAGCTCATGCAGTTTGCAAGAACAGCCACCCTCGTAGACGTCCAGAGGAAATCGGTGAATGCGATCCTGAGAGCCGCACAAAACAGTACGGGACATCCCAAGTCTCTAAAGAACACGTCTTAATACGCTCGCCACTCCGTTGTCGCGATTCTGGTGCTTTAGAATAGACGCCTGTTGAAAAGAGTCAGTCGTGATCACTGAACTGCTTCCCATGCGTCCCCCACTGGCGGCCTGTTTGCAATCGCACTCCCTGGCAGTGGGTCTCGCTGTCTCTCTCCCTGGCACACGTCTCGGTTTGGCAATCTCTTTATACTGGGAAAACAAATGTGCTGCATACACTGGGTGGTGTTCTGTACTCCAGGGTCCAGACACAACTGTGCACGACACCATTTTAGTCCCAAAAGGACCCCCCTCACTGGTCACAGTTCTGTTGACAGGCAAAGCACTCCAAGCGGTTGGTGATAATGTACCAAAGCTCCCCTTCCTTTTCAGATGCGATTTGCCCACCTCCATTCTTCACTCTAACTGTCCTGGCCGAGACCCCTTTTCAAGACACACCCGGACATAGTTCACATCAGAAGCTCCCTGCAGCAGCACCCGAGGAACCCAACATGGCAGCCCTTCTGGACTACGATTCCCATGCTCCTCTGCGGTAACACATGGCCCCTGGGATGTCTCACACTGCCCTTCCACTAATACTTGCCTCTCGAGCAACCGAGGAAGGGAACACCAAACTTCCCAGCCAGGCCACCCATCCACGTACATCACCAATCACACCAAACATTAACTGGACACAACTTGGTCCAACAAACTTGTGTGGCACCACAAATGATGTCTGATGACCCTGTGCACACTCTTGGCCCATCTGGTATCACTCCAGATATTGAGTTTAAGACGTTAAAGGGGATTCGACATTTTCAGAAACGCTCATCGTTCCTCACTCTACACACAGAGGGCCTTCGGGGGGCTCAAAAGGTGAAAAGGGGTAGACGTGACAGGACAGGATTTGTCACCTTCTTAACTTGGAGACAAATTAGTACCTGCTTTTGTGACCATGTTGTTAAGTTCATTTCATTCAGTAACAGCAGGATGGTTTGATTGATCGCAATCCGCTAGAGTTGATGGGTAGAAAACGTTGTGAAAAACAGTTTAGAAACGTCTCAAAATGGTTGAAATCTGACAACCGTCACAAAGCCAACTGGAAAAGCTGCTGCTATTAGCACAGTGAGTGTGTGTGTGGCTCCTGTAAGATGGCAATCAGTCGACAGCTTTGGGGACCTGGACTGAAAAGTGTGACCTCCGCCGTCATTTCATTCATCTTTAGCATGCTGGCACTGTGAACCCTTAATGCCCACTCGAGTCAGTAAATCACTATAAATTGAGACCCTCGCTGTTTATATGGAAGGAGGAGGATTTGGAAATGTCCTCTAAGCTCAAAAGAGAAGCTCAGCATCTGTCAAGTCAAAGTTATTTCGTATGCATCTGCTACGTGAAATTTCTCAATTATTAAAAAAAATCTTGAGACGAGACGAGTTTATTGGCCAAGAGATTTTCTTAAGTCCCACCCTCCTCTCAAACCACGCCCTTTCACGGTCCTCTCACCTCTCATTAGTGTGAATGCTTTTGTCATCACAGCTCCTGCACTCTCAGCTCTTATACATTTTTATGTTTTCCTCACTTTTAAGTTCCCAATAAAAGAACACGTCTTATGTCCAAATCTTATTGAAGAGTTTCATCAACAGAACAAATGAGTACACGGGCAGTCCTATTCTGGGACGTCAAACGAACACGTGAAAATTGTCGATCGGTTACATGGCAGATTGGTTAAATGCGTATCAATAGACTCTGCTGAAACAGTTGGTGGCAATGGTGAGGAAGATGAAAACATCAACTTACAATATCATGAAGAATATCTATAACCGTTAACACCATACAAATTACCGAAGACAGAAGGATGAACCCTAATGTAATTAATGTAATTGTGTCATTTATGTCTGAGTGATGGGCTATGCAATAGGACAAGATTAGTTGGATTCAAAGTTGGTCGAAAAATTCTGACATGTAAAATGTTAACAGGCGACAAGAAAGGTAATGTAGTCCATCTTCACTAATGACATGAGACTCCGAAGGAGATCTTGATATGCCATTTGTATTTAAACATTTACCGTTTCCCGTTAGAAGAGCTTTTGCTATGACAATTAACAAAGGGACAAACAATCGAAAATTCACTCACAGGCATTCCTACGTTGCGTTGTCACGATGAAAGTCCAAACACGGAATCAAAATTTAATGCAATATTGATGACAAGTTAATTTTCAAATATTGTTTTTACTGAAGTTTAACAGTAAAAGTGTAAGTTTAAAAAGTATTTGTGTGTTCATTTCAAAGCCAAACAGAACGAAAACGTGTAACGCAATAAATACCTCTAACTCAACATGAAACATCAATTTATTACGTTTGACTATTTTTACTACGGTTAATTACTCGCTGTCATGTAAAATAGTTAGGTCTATAATGAATACGAAACAATTCCCATGAAAATAACAATCTGTTTAAATTGCACATCCGCTTCCCCACACGCCAGTGGCAGACCCCCGGTATCGTTTTAAAATCGAACATTTTCTGAGAATTAAAAAGAAAATTTCATCCCCACCCCGGCAATTTTATAATGGAAGTCAAGGGACAAGCGGCGTTACTGGAAAAAAAGCCTAAAACTTTCCAAATTTGTTCAGGCCTTGAAAGTCATCCTTGATCCTCATCTTGCGATTCCACACACTTTGTGAAATGGCTCATACGTCTCACTTCTGAACAAAAGCCCCTCCGTGTTATGAGATTCAGCCATTTGAAGAGGAGACTCTGCACCCCGGGGCTCGTCTTCTTTCACCCCCAGGGGTGTTGGTTGTTCGCTGTGGCTCCCAAAGTGACTCCATCACATTAACTATGTCATGTCTTTGTAAAAGAGGGAGACAGAGGACCTCTCGCTCATCGAGGACGTGCAGTCTTCACACAGAGAGCGAGCGGGCATGAGATTCAAACCCAGAACACTATATCTGTGAGCTTCACACACACAAGAACTACTCGTCTCTTCAGTATTTGGCTCGCTAGTGAACGATATTTCTGTTTCTAGCAACACCATGGACTCCATTTGTCATGCCGCTTCACTTGGACTTGCACATTCTGTTTTATCAGGTACATCGCCGTCCGTTGAAAAATGAAAACTACAAACTCGCGGACCAACTTTCAACAGGTCTTTAAGTTCAAGTTTTCATTTATTTATTGACTAGCTGTCCCCTGCAGCTGTGCCAACGTAGTAATGAAACAGGACAAACTTTAAAAATGAATAGACGTTGGCACTGCATCTGATTGTGTTCAGCTCTGACGGGAGAGCATCACCTGTGTGGGGAGAAAAGCACATGGCCGTGATAACTCTGCCAATCATCAGGTACCCTCTCAAACACACGGAGCACTGATCTCTCTCTCTCTCTCTCAAAAACATCAAACGTTACTCCTTGGCAATCTCTAGATGGTAAAGTCGCTGAACAAATGGGTATCGCCAGCTAAGCGGAGGCAACACGTGGCGAGAGGTAGAGGGACTCGAACAGCAAGCCAAGTTTTGGAGGTCCCAAAAGTCCTCCTGTCCGCCGCTCTACTTTGTTACTTATTCCACGTGCCTGTGGTTCTCTGTGAGAAGAAAAACTTCCTAATGTTTGTGTGAATTTAACCCTTCACAATTTACTAATGGTGTCCCCGTGTTCCTGATGACCTCATTTTAAAGTCACCGTCTCAATCCACTGGACTAATTCCCTTCATCATTTTAAACTCTTTCAGTCAGGTCTCCTCTTCTTCTTCTGGCTGCTCCCGTTAGGGGGTCACCCCAGCGGATCACCTTCTTCCATAATCTTCCTGTCCACGTCATCTTTATCTGTCACACTCGTCACTTGCATGTCCTCCCTCACCACATCCATAAACCTCCTCTTAGATTTTCCTCTTCTCCTCTTTCCTGGCAGCTCTATCCTTAGTACCCTTCTCTCCTCTGCACATGTCCAAACCAACACAATCTCACCTCTCTTGACTTTGTCTCCCAACCGTCCAACCTGAGCCGACCCTCTAATGTCCTCATCATTTCAATCTCTGTAAAGGCTCAGCTCTGTTAATCTTTCCTCATAACTCATCCCCTGTAGCCCTAAATCAGCCTCGTCGCTCTTCTCTGGACCTTATCTTGTGCTACTGTGTCTTTATGGAGACCCAAACTGTACTCAGGACTCCAGATGAGGCCTCACCAGTGTGTTATAAAGCCTGAGCATCACCTCATGTGACTTGTAACTCCACATGTCAAGGCGCTATATAATCTGACATTCTGTTAACGGCTTCTGAACACTGTCGGGAAGTTGATAGCTTAGAGTCCACTATGACTCCTAAATCTTCTCATAAGGTGGTCTCTCAATTTTCAGACCACCCATTGTATATTCAGACCTCACATTTTTACTTCTTGTGTGAAACTCTTCACATTTGCTGACATTAAATGTCATCTGCCACACATCTGTCTGCTGCCCAAGTCCCTCTGATGATTGAACACATTATTGACCATCTGCTAATCCACCTATCTTGGTATCATCTGCAGACTTCACCAGCTTGTTCCTCATATTCCTATCTAAATCATTTATATTTATTAAAAATAGCAGCGGCCCCCAGCAATGCCCCCTGCTGGTCACCACTCTTAACGTCACCCAGTTCTGATGGGTTAACCACCCATTGCCCTCTCCTTCCTGTGCCTGAGCCAATTAATAACATTAATGTTTCCTGCTTCACCAAGAGGCACACACTGGTGAACACCTAATGGCCGGGTGAGGCTTTATTTAATGTAATATTCAAAATGGAGGACATCACAAAGATCTTCACACGGAGCTAAGAAGGAAGAGCCTTTGCATTATCTTTCCAGTGCCATTGTTGAATAATGAACAGCAGTTCAATGCCCAGGACTGTCCTTTTTTTCTTTTCACAGGACTAATTTATCCTCTTTTATAATGGTGGACATTTGCACATTAGCCTATTGGGGGGCTTTTTTGTGTCCCCGGCTGTTTTTATGGTTCAGGATGGTTTTCATTGTTTTCAAGTCGGTTAGCTCTGCTCATTAAGTGCTCGACATTTGCACCCAACTTTGTTTTTCTGAGATCCCCAGGAGCTCACATTGGGGTCTTAAGTCTGCACTGCTCAAGTGCCCACTTCATTCTTTTCATTTTTGTTTTTAGGTAAAAATAAGAAGATTTTGCACGATCACGGGGTCGAGAAGATCTTGGTAGGACTTTTGGGTCCGGATAATGCAGAAATTCGAGAAACTGCCTGCTTGGCCATTACCGTCATGTGTGAAAACGAATCCAGCAAGGTGTCATTTGGGAAGTGCGGTAAGGAAAAACAAAATGGCGCCATCCCACCTGGAAAAGAAAACAGGTGGGGTAGGGGACAATTAGGGGGTTGGGGTGGGGGGGGCTTCACACCTACAGCAGATAACACAAACCTTCAAACGCTCCATCAACAGGTGCTTGGCTGTCAAGGTTTCAAACAGCAGGGTGGACCTTAAGGGCCTGGAGACCACCACTACTCTCACCCCTTAGCCTGGGAAAGAGAGAGACGGATAAGCCAGGTGTCCCCCAGGCTCGGTTCTACACAACATTCACCCGATTCTTTCTTTGTAAACCTTGGTTCTTGATTTGTACTCATCTCTCCACTGCCCCCTCTTATAGTTTAACCCTCTTATAGTTTAACCACAAGTCATCAATCATCTCACCTGCACCTCTTTGGTCATCTGCTTTTGTTGCTTCTTCATAGATTTCCAGCATATTAGTAAAGCACAACCCACACAGACTATTCCCTAAACGGGCAGTTTTCACACAAACACTGTACCATGGGAGCATGGACAACATAGTGGGGTGGACGGCAGGACCACAGGGACCTTCAGGTCTCAACTCGATGTTACTAATGAGGTGAAGCAGACTGTTATCCTCCCAAAGCTCCCCTACACTGCCTGGACTTTCACACCCCGCTCTCATCCTGGATCCATCCTGCCTCAGTTACCCAACTGGGCTGCTCCTCTTTGGGCTTGACTTCAACGTCCTTTGCTTACTAATTTTTTTGCTGATCCCCTGGAATGTACAACATGAAGGATGAACGAGGGTGTCTGCCAAGTAAAGGTGAACAATTCCAGACAAAGCGGCCTTGGGTACCTTATAAGGCGCTTTAAAATAAAATGTGTTATGTTATGTTGTTGTTATTATTATTAACTAGCTGTGTAAGCCCGTACTGTAAAAATCCTGGGCTCCTAGAAACCCTGGATTCTGGCACTTCAATCAATCGATTGCCTCAGTTGTGCATTAGCAACTAAGCGAGTTTCTCTCTCCTCAGAGGTTTCATTTTGCCAATGTGCTCATCTCACTTGTCTATCGGCGGCTAAGCGAGTTTCTCTTTTCTCGGCGATATCTTTGAGCTTCTTGCTGTAGCCTCGTACTTCCGGGCCAGACAGACAGACATACATTTCCACGCGTAGACGTTTATATATAAGTCAGTACTTGTCGCTTGTGCCCGATACCCGCCACACATCTAACCGGACTCTCCTGCTCGTTTGTGTCTTCCAGATGTAATCAAGCCACTGGTGCAGCTGCTTCAGAACGACTGTGGCGAGGTGAAGGAGGCGGCCGCACTCGCCCTATCCAGTCTCACCACAGCCAACATGAACAACTCCATGTAAGAGTCGCGGGGCCGTGAATTGTCTCCTGTCGTGGTCAGATCTCGACACGGTCATTCTCTTTGTTGTTGTGTCTCACGCAGCGCTGTCTATAAAGCCCGAGGCACAGAGCCTCTCGTACAACTCCTGGCTAACGAGAGGGAAGGTGTCGTGGCCCACGTCGCTGCTGTCCTTACCAACATGTCGTCCCAGAACATCCTGCGCTCAAATATTCAAGCCAAAGGAGTCATGGCTGCCCTGGTGGACCCACTCCAGTCGGCCAGCAGTCTTGTGCAAAGTAAGGCGGCCCTGGCTGTGTCGGCCTTTGCTTGCGACTCGGAGGCCAGGGAAGAGGTGAGTGCCCGAGTTTCCCACCTGCTGTATTTCGCCGTGCCAATCTAAACCACCCAATTAAGGATTCTGAAATGTCTCGGGGGGAGCATTTTAGATTAAAGCTCCCAGCCATCACAGATGTGCCATCCTAAAATGCCAAGTATATGACTATGAAAGCACAGGATGTGAGTGACACCAAGTGTGTGGAACATCTGTGAGGAGCGACACCAAGGATGAGGGCGTCCTTGGCACCCAATTGGCACATCCAGCAGTGGCCCAATCCCAGCTTTGCTTTTTTTTTTTCTTTCAGTTTAGGATTGCGGGGGGCTTAGTGGCGCTTGTGAGGTTGCTGAATTCCAACATCAATGAGGTGCGACGCAGTGCCTGCTGGGCTGTCTTCGTCTGTGCCAGCGATGAGCCCACTTGTCTAGAAATGTTCCGCCTTGGGTAAGCTTGGCTCTTGTTTTACAATAAATTGCACGTCACTCACCCCCCATGGGGTCACGCAGAGTGGGCTTACATCTGCTGACTAGTTAACGGGACACTTACTGGGTGACAGAGGCCGACACATGCCAATGGCTCCTGACAATCTTGTCACTACGTTTCCAAAAGATGTCAAAATCCATTACTACTCAAACAAACATGAAGAACGGACAATTCACACAAACTCGTTTAAGCAGCCAATCGCAGTCCGTGCTGAGCAGCCACCCTCGATTGACTCAAATGACAAATGGGAATGCGCTGAGGAGTCACAGAGCGAGTCAAACAAATGTCCTGCACGGTGGCCTCTCTGTGCTAAGGGCAGGTGGGGGCATGTCCTCCATCTCCCAGTAGGTGGCACTGCTGTGTAAAAGTTAAATGAGTGGTAAACTCAATTTCTGTTAAAACGTTTATAATACGCTCAACTTGGTCGTCATAATCTCCAGGGAGCCAATTTCATGCAAGGCAATTTTTTTCTCCATTATGAAATAATAAAACACAAAATGAGAGTTGAGTATGATCTTTAAGAAGTATATCCAGTTCATATCCGGTACCTTCTTTGTATAGGGCCTTTAAAAACTCTGATAATTATTTTCATTTTAAAGGTTTTGAATATCTCAGATATTACGGCCTACCAAAAGGGCTAAAGGGGTATATGGGTGGGGGCGACGAAACACAATTTAAAAAACTCAACCAGCTCAATAAAAACAGAAATAAGAAAAACTCAAATATGGAGAAAGTTACACACAAAAGAGAAACAAGGCAGGAGGAGAACACGAACTTAGCTACCGTATATCCTCACGTATAAGTCGGGTCTTGAAACACAAAAAATCGATCATAAAATCAGACCCTGACTTGCATGACTGTTCAAAAATGTGACCCTTAAATTTTTAAATCTTCTTGCCTCCTCCAGTCTCACACCAGTTTCTCAGACAAACCAAATTTTGTTGCAGCAGCGCAGTTCCCGATTTCTTTTGCCACTTCAACGACTTTTAATTTAAAAAGTCCCAGTACACCCTGTGGGAATCCACGGTCCAGGAGAGCTGCCCTCTAGCATCCCAGGAAGGTATTGCAATGCCGATGCTCTCTCCCCTGGTCCTTCCATGCATTTGGCATCCCGGCCAAGTAATTGAATTAAGTGTGTCATCAAACACCTAGGTGGTGCGATGATAACAAAAATGTGGCTGGCCTCAGGGGACATTATATAGCATGCCAGCCATGAAAAGGGTGACAGGCCTCAAAAAGACCTGTGCTGCACCACATGGTGGCCTCGCCATCCATCCATCCATTGTCCAACTCTCTATATCCTAACTACAGGGTCACGGAGGTCTGCTGGAGCCAATCCCAGCCAACACAGGGCGCAAGGCAGGAAACAAACCCCGGGCAGGGTGCCAGCCCACCACAGGGCATGCACATACACACACCAAGCACAATTTAGGATCACCAATGCACCCAACCTGCGTGTCTTTGGACTGTGGGAGGAAACCCAGGCAGACACGGGGAGAAGATGCAAACTCCAGACAGGGAGGACCCGGGAAGTGAACTCAGACGGTCACCTAACTGCGAGGCAGCAGCGCATCGCCGTGAGAATCTACGCAATACAAAATAATTACACAATGTTTACATGAAACAACTGAAATGATGACAAAGGAAAATAAAGATGCGCTATGGAAGTAACCCATGCTGAAAAATACCAGAGGTGTGTCTGGACGAGGTATCGGGCCAGCTTGGCTATTAGCTGAGTAGACTCACTTGATGGACTCGTTTGTCCAAAGTCTTCCTTTTCTTACGTCTTTAACTATTTGCTTACTCTTTGCACAGAGGTGAGAGATTGTGTGGGGTCTTCCCTTGACCGTCTAACACCAAACTCAAATGACCACAGTGGCCTGACCCTCGTCCCGGTGTTTGCTCTTTCCATGACGAGCTTCATTTTTACACTCCTCCACTTTCTTGTACTTGCAGAGCTTTGGAAATCCTCCAAGAAATCAATCTGTCCACCTGCCGAAAAAATAATTTTAGCGAGGCTGCCCTGCAGAAGCTCTTTGAAGGCAACCTTTCGATCAAGTACAGCCTTTATGACTGCCTGTCATCAAGTGACATCATCGTGGATGGCTTCTACGACCCTGGACGGGTGAGTGTCACTTTTGGCTGCTCCTGGTGCCCCTGGGCTTTATCTGATGGAGACGTTGTGGCGTCTTCAGGTGAAACCGGGCAAGAAGGTGCTGCCACTTGAAGACCTGTTTAAAATGGAGGTGAATCAGCAGCGACCCATCATTCTGGTCAACGGCAGGACGGGTGACGAGTAAGTTGCTTTGCCATTCGTGGAGTTTGTGTTCTTGGCATGTGGAGTGTGTGAATGTTAGAGCTGCTTAGTCTCACGGACTTCACTTCTGTTTTTATTAAGTGACTTGGTAGAATCCGTTTCTGGTGATGAGAAACTGGTGGATGGCGGTGAATGGACCACTGGAAGAAGCGTCAGCAAAGATAAAAGCCCGAGGTAGGCACACTGGCACCGAGAGCAGCAGCGCCACGACTCTCTGCTGATTTGGGATTTCCAGACTTAGATACACTTTTTTTTTC
This sequence comes from Polypterus senegalus, assembly GCF_016835505.1. Classification (NCBI taxonomy): domain Eukaryota; kingdom Metazoa; phylum Chordata; class Cladistia; order Polypteriformes; family Polypteridae; genus Polypterus; species Polypterus senegalus. Next base: position 456,125 of record NC_053158.1, on the reverse strand, counting down.
CAGGTTTTAGAAAATTTCCCATTGTCCTTCTGGACCATTTCCCCCCAAATGTAAACAGGAAGATTATAAACATTTAAATTATTTTAGTGTATGAAATAGAATTTTGGCATGATGAAAATGAATTACCGTATATACTCGTGTATAAGTCAGGTCTTGAAACACAAAAAATCGATCATAAAATCAGACCCCGACTTATACAAAATTTAAATTTGCTTAACCTCCAATCTCGCACCAGTTTCTCAGACGCATCAAATTGTGTAGTTACCAATTTCTTTTGCCACTTCAACGCCTTTTCATTTAAAACCAACTTTAGATTTTCTTCTGATCGCAGATAAGGGATGCTCTTACGATCAAGGTGTATGAATGAGGGTGTGAGATACAAAAAACACAAAACAGTGCAAATGTCGCTTCAGAATAGTTTGGGTATTACTGTGTAGTCACGCAGGCACAATACATAGAAAACAAAAGGGCGTGTGCCCCGTGGTGACTCTCTCAGGTGGGCGATAGCATATCGTAATCTCTCGGACCAATAGTGTCCGGTTTCCGCATTCGACTTATATGACCGACATTATAAAATACCAGAAATTATACAGTAAAATCAAGGGAGAACTTAAGGTACAGGCAGTCCTCGGGTTACGTACGAGACAGAGACTGTAGGTTTGTACGTAAGTTGAATTTGTATGTAAGTCGGAACAGGTCCATTATTTTAATAAATGCTATTGTTGACCGACTGTAACCAAGTGCTCTGTCAGTGAGTGATGGAGTTTCACGTCTCTCTGATCTTTTTATTATTTCTACTTTATTTTCAATGGTGATGGCTTTTCTCTTCTTTCCTGTATCAGCAGCACTTGCATCAGATTTGTATTTCAGAGACATTGTTGAAGGGTGAAGACAAAAGGTTAAGATGAGTTCTTCTGCACAGCACTGTCCATGTTATCACAGCAGGAAGGCACCCGTCGTCAACACGTCTGATGTACTGACGAGAGACAACTTCCTGCTGTGTGCGTAACAGTATAAGCGGGCTTGCTATTGAGAATGACTTGGGGCATCGAGGGACGGTTTATCACCAGCCCTCCTCACAGTCACCTCCACTACAGTATGCTGCCTGCAGCGAACAAACACGGTGTGGCCAAAGGCGGGTAGTGAATCACCCCATTCAATAGGCAGCCATCCAATGCACACTACAATGCTACCCCCCGCCGCCCTGTTCACCCTCAATGGCCTCCGTTCAGTCACAACCGGGTCGGCGCTTGCAGCATTACCAGACACCCACTAAGAACGAACGGGGCAGCTGTGTGTGGTGGGCGAGCAGTGAAACCGCTTGCCGCCAGGAGCCACCTGAGGGACACTACAGTGCGTGGGCAGCAAAATCACCCCCCTCCAGCCTCCGTCCAGCCACCGCTTGCAGCGTTCCCAGGCCGAAGATGACAGAGCGGCAGTTACTGAGGCGCATGCGTCACAGCTACACCCCGTTCGTAAGTCGTAGGTCAGATGTCCGTAACCTGGGGACTGCCTGTATTTCTTTTGCATGGGCTACAACGGCATTTTGTTTTGTTATGGGTGCCGCCATTTTGTGTAGGGATGTAAGTGTGGGGCGTCAGGCTGCAGACCCTGGAAATCGCATCGATAATCAGGTTGACGATTTATAAGCTGGCGATGCGCTACATTCATCGTTCTAAGTTTGATTAACTCTAATTACAATTTCAAGGGTCTTTGGTTAAGGCTTCTAGATATTAATCGTGCACAGACCACATTTTGGGATGTTGATGTCCTGATTGTCAGGTTCATGATTCATGTTTCTCCTCCATTACTCTGCCCTTGTGGCCTGCTATGTTCTATCTCTTGGCAGAACACTCTGTCACTATCATTAATTACAGACAGATCTCTTTTATTTGTCCCTGGTGTCATGTGCATGGAGTCTTTCTGCTAATCACCTTGTAACGTGTGCCATTCAGCAGCAGCGCCACCGTTAATAAAAGAAAACTATTTACCTGAACAAGTTACATACCTTGTCTTGAAATGTGGGCGTCCCCAAGATCCCCGCCTTCTGTTGTAGGTTTATAGGGTGCGTCCGGCAGGAGGCACATGTGCCTTGTGATTGGGTTCTTTAAGCACTGCAGTCCTACACGAGAAAAGATCATTTCACTCCAGTAATCGCAGCAGAGACGGCAACACAAGGAAACGATGGTGTAAAGGAAAGAACAAATACAACTGCAGCGTGTGAGCCTGTTAGACAGTCCCAATGTCTTACGATGTTTCAGTGGGGTCTTTTACGACTGAGAGTGTCCATCCTTACAGAAGTCGGGATGAAGAGCAGCCTAAAGGAAAAGCTTCAGTAAGTGACTGAGCTGCCCTGCTTTACACCTTCACAGCAGTCTGACCAATCAGATAAGAACACTTGCAGACATCAAATCATTTCCATTTTTTTTCCAACCCGCTGAATCCGAACACAGGGTCATGGGGGTCTGCTGGAGCCAATCCCAGCCAACACAGGGCACAAGGCAGGAACCAAACCCAGGCACGGTGCCAAAACCACTGCAAGACACACACTCCCACACACCAAGCACACACTAGGGATCGCCAATCCACCTAACCTGCATGTCTTTGGACTGTGGGAGGAAACCCACGCAGACACAGGGAGAACATGCAAACTCCACGCAGGGAGGACCCGAGAAGCGAACACAGACGGGTCTCCTAACTGCGAGACAGCAGCGCTACCCACTGCGCCACCGTGCTGCCCGACATCAAATCATCTTCCATTAATCCCATTGGCCCTCAGCTCCTATTAACAGTTTACACCACTGAGATTTGTTTTCAGGAACAGGAGCCCATTTTCACTTCTGGCTGTCAATACGTTTTCTGCTAACCACCTGCCTATTCGTCCTCCATTGAAAACAGTAAAAAAATCCAACCGTCTCCAGTTTACTATCTCTGGCCTGAATCAGTAAGTCATTACGCACAGGAAGTAAACACGTGAGGTCTGAATACACAAAGGGAGGTCTGAAAATCAAAAATCGAGAGTCCACCTTATGAGGAGGATTTAGGAGTCATAGTGGACTCTAAGCTATCGACTGTCACTCAGTGTTCAGAAGCCATTAAGAAGGCTCACAGACTGTCAGGTTATATAGCGCCTTGATGTGTGGAGTACAAGTCACAGGAGGTTCTGCTCAGGCTTTATAACACACTGGTGAGGCCTCATCTGGAGTCCTGTGTGCAGTTTTGGTCTCCAGGCTACAAAAAGGACATAACAGCACAAGAGAAGGTCCAGAGAAGAGCGACTAGGCTGATTATGGGGGGCTACAGGGGATGAGTTATGAAGGAAGATTAAAAGAGCTGAGCCTTTACAGGAGATGAAGAGGAGACCTGACTGAAGTGTTTCAAATGATGAAAGGAGTTAGTGCAGTGGATTGAGATGGTGACTTTAAAATGAGCTCATCAAGAACATTTTGCTGCAGCAGAGACACACTCAGATTAATGTTTGTAATTCTGTCTTCATATTCTAACTCCCCGTGGAGAGTAGGGACACCAATTTCAACTACAAGAATGTTCTTCTTCTTTTGTTGGCTGGTCCTGTTAGGGGTCACCACAGCGGATCATCTTGTTCCTTATCTTCCTGTCCTCGTCCTCTTGCTCTGTCACACCCGTCACCTGCATGTCCTCTCTCACCACATCCATAAACCTTCTCTCAGGCCTTCATCTTCTCCTCTTACCTAGCAGCTCTATCCTTAGCACCCTTCTCTCATTAGACCCAGCATCTCTCCTTTGCACATCTCGCCTCTCTTGACTTTGTCTCCCAACTGCCTCACCCGAGCCGACCCTCTAATGTCCTCATGGCATAAAATGTACAATACAGTTCTTCAGCTCATATATAACACTCTGAGGTGCATGACAGATGATACGGTGTGTTGACAAATATTAGTAATCATGAGGGCTGCCTGATATCATAACTGTATTCACTGGACAAAATCAGAGGTCACCGACATTAAATCCCTTGAAACCTTCAATAGGTACTTGAACACCCCCTTATTATGTCACAGATTTCATTTTATTGCCCGTCCATCTACACTTACAGTTGTGCTTGAAAGTTTGTGAATCCTTTAGACTTTTCTATATTTCTGCATAAATATGACCTAAAACATCATCAGATTTTCACTCAAGTCCTAAAAGTAGATAAAGAGAAACCAATTAAACAAATGAGACAAAAATATTATACTTGGTCATTTATTTAGTAAAATTATCGAATATTACATATTAGTGAGTGGCCAAAGTATGTGAACCTTTGCTTTCAGTATCTGCTGTGACCCCCAATAACTGTAACTAAACGTTTCCGTAACTTCTGATCATTCCTGCACACCGGCTTGGAGGAATTTTCTCCCATTCCTCCGTACAGAACAGCTTCAACTCTGGGATGTTGGTGGGTTTCCTCACATGAACTGCTCACTTCAGGTCCTTCCACAACATTTCGATTGGATTAAGGTCAGGACTTTGACTTGGCCATTCCAGAACATTCACTTTATTCTTCTTTAACCATTCTTTGGTAGAACGACTTGTGTGCTTAGGGTCGTTGTCTTGCTGCATGACCCACCTTCTCTTGAGATTCAGTTCATGGACAGATGTCCTGACATTTTCCTTTAGAATTCTCTGATATAATTCAGAATTCATTGTTCCATCAATGAAGGCAAGCCGTCCTGGCCCAGATGCAGCAAAACAGGCCCAAACCATGATACTACCACCACCATGTTTCACAGATGGGATGAGGTTCTTATGCTGGAATGCAGTGTTTTCCTTTCTCCAAACATAACGCTTTTCATTTAAACCAAAAAGTTCTATTTTGGTCTCATCCGTCCACAGAACATTCTTCCAATAGCCTTCTGGTTTGTCCACGTGATCTTTAGCAAACTGCAGACGAGCAGCAATGTTTTTTGGAGAGCAGTGGCTTTCTCCTTGTAACCCTGCCATGCACACCATTGTTGTTCAGTGTTCTCCTGATGGTGGACTCATGAACATGAACATTAGCCAATGTGAGAGAGGCCTTCAGTTGGGGTCCTTTGTGACCTCGACTATTACACGCCCTTGCTCTTGGAGTGATCTTTGTTGGTCGACCACTCCTGGGGAGGGTAACAATGGTCTTGAATTTCCTCCATTTGTACACAATCTGTCTGACTGTGGATTGGTGGAGTCCAAACTCTTTAGAGATGGTTTTGTAACCTTTTCCAGCCTGATGAGCATCAACAACTCTTTTTGTGAGGTCCTCAGAAATCTCCTTTGTTCGTGCCATGATACACTTCCACAGACATGTGTTGTGAAGAGCAGACTTTGATAGATCCTGTCCTTTAAATGACACAGGGTGCCCACTCACAGCTGATTGGCATCCCATTAAGTCAAATTTCACCTTCAAACTAACTGATCATCCGTGAGGTTCACATACTTTTGCCACTCACAAATATGTAATATTCGATCATTTTCCTCAATAAATAAATGACCAAGTATAATATTTTTGTCTCATTTGTTTAACTGGTTTCTCGTTATCTACTTTTAGGACTTGAGTGAAAATCTGATGATGTTTTAGGTCGTATTTATGCAGAAATATAGAAAATTCTGAAGGGTTCACAAACTTTCAAGTACAGCTGTAATAACCCATAACGATAAAGTGAAAACATGCTTTAGAAAGGTTTATGAATTCATTCAAAATCAAAGACTGAAATTTGTCGTTCGCCGGCTCCTTCTTACTTGAATTCTTCTTGAGATGTTTCTAGAACTTGATTGGAGTCCACTGGTGGCAAATTGAATTGTTTTATAAAGTCACACGTGTAAAGAGGGTCCCACAATTTCAGGTGGCGTATGCCGTGACTGTGAAGAAGTGACAGAGAACACGCATCATCTACCTTAAAAGTCAGCAAGCGTTAGAAAGTTTCTTAAAGATGTCAGGGCCCGCAGCCACCACTCTTCCTGTTCCATATGTTTTAATAGTTTTATGGTTGTGTTTTCCGATTTTCTTCAATTAATAATCGATTTCTCCTTTGTGAGAGGAGCGTGACATTTGGTGTGCAATATAAATGAAAGGTGTCTGCTTGTATTATTATTATTAAGGATGCTAACAATATTTTTAGTAAAACAAAGGGTAAGGGCAAGGAGGATGAGGATGAAGATGACGACAGGAAGACATGGCTCCCTCCTTTTGACGCTGACTTCTACAGCTTGGTGAACGAAGTGACCAAACTCATTTCGCCTCTGGAGAACACCCGGGACCGAGTGGTGGAGCTGGCCATGTGAGTGTGGGGGTCTCTGAGAGCTGGGCTGGGCTGGGCTGGGCTGGGGGCGCTCGTCTGTGCTCACCACTCTCTGACTCTTGGATGATGATGATGATCAGATTTGTTGCAGAAACCATGGGTGGCGGCGTAGAAAGACGGAAGCTGCACAATTTCTACTGGGAACTCCACCTGAGTGAACTCAAGTATGAGCTGAAGTCCAATGTCATCCCCATTGGCAAAATTAAGAAAGGCTTCTTCTGTCACCGGGCGCTCCTTTTCAAGGTAACCTGTGATGCCCTCACATCTTCTGTCTTTAAAAAGGGCAGTCAAATTGTGCTTCATCTGCACCCAAAAAGGACAAAGAGGGCATTGGGCTTGCAGCTGAGCAGACGGGGGTGTCTGGACCGAAGGGTGTCACTTGAGAACGCCCAGCCACGTCTCCCTGTCTTGTAGGATCCTCTATTAGACGAGGACTGAGGTGGCTGCATCAGGCCTTCCTTAAACTGATTACACCCCATCTCAAGTGAGATTAGAGGCTCCAAGTCAGCCACACCCTAGTCGTCTTTCATTTTGGTCACTCAGAGGAGTGGGCTCTGCAAAATCTAAGGGCTCGTTTATACTTCACGCTCAGAACGGGTACGCACACGCATCATGGCTGCCCAGCGTTCATTTGACGCGTCCTCTGAGCAGGTCCTCAGAAATTAACGCGGCGCGTGCTCGAGTTGCAGTACCAGCAAAAAGTCGGGGGACACAGTGTGATAAAAGTCGGAATGTGACGTCAGAGCCTTTGTTTACTATCGACATGTGACAGAAAGCCACTTTGAGGATCCTACGGGATTGATGTGCGCACTTCGATGTTTGATGACTGGCTCAATGTGGTGAAGCAAAATGCCGACATACAGATACATTCGTGGTGCTTTTATATTCAAGTGTCGCATATTCCCGATCGTAATGACACGATACGTTTAAAAAGCCTCACATACCATCTTTCGTGCCGTCTTCCTCCGGATCTGACAGTAGCGGCAAACAGCCATAGATCGCCACACAGAACACATTAAATGTCTGATATTCCAACTCTCTGTACATTCAGAATCCTTAGATTTATACTCGAAATGCATTAAAGTATGGATGCTACATTTTACAGACGAGTCGTTAATTTCATTTAAATAATGACACACATGGGGTGACACGGTGGCAGAGCGGTAGCACTGCTGTCTCACAGGGAGTCACGTCGCTGCTGTTCCCTGCCTGGAGTTCTCATGTTTTCCTGCTGGATTTCCTCAGTGTGATCCAGTTTCCTTCCAAACTTCCTTCCTTCCATGATGCCAGTGTATGTGTGTGCTTGTATTCACCTTGCGATGAGCTGATGCCCCGTCTAGGGATTGTTTCTGCCTCATGCCGAATGCCGACTGGAATGAATGGGCACATCCCTGGATTGATGGACTTAATCATTAAACATCCTTTTCAGAGATATGTCGGTAAGGTGTCATCGGAATTTAATGGCTGTTCCAGGCAATTCACAGCTTCTAGATTTCACCGTAAAGTCTCGCGCCACCTGTGCAGGTATAAACAGTAAAACGCTTGCGTAGCAGGAGCGTCCGCTGGAGCATGTGTTGCGTCACGTGAAGTATAAACCTGGCCTTAGACCAGGGGTCTCAAACTCCGGTCCTGGAGGGCCCCAGTGGCTGCAGGTTTTCATCCATCCATCCATTATCCAACCCGCTAGATCCTAAATACAGGGTCACGGGGGTCTGCTGGAGCCAATCCCAGCCAACACAGGGCGCAAGGCAGGAAACAAACCCCGGGCAGGGCGCCAGCCAGGTTTTCATTCTAACCTTATTTTTAATTAGTGACCCATTTTCAGTGCTAATTAACTCCCTTTCCTTTCGTTTTAATTGACTTGTTCCTCAAGATTGTTTTCTTCTGATCATTCCTCTGAATCGCTTCGTGTTTTTCCTTAAAAAGAAAGGAAATGTGACGTGAGTCAGCCAACAGAAGACCACCTAAGTCAAGGCCTCAAACTCCAACCAATTGCTTAATGATGTGCTGAGTCTTGTGGTTAATTAAACCCGTTCTTTAATTCCATGGCTTGTTGCTGCTCTCATTGTGCAATGGCAGACATGTCCGAAATTGTGGATTTTCTCTTTTCTAAGAGACTTGGGGACCTGAGCAGATCAACATTCCTTCATCTTTCTTTACTGTCAGATATTCTGTGATGGACACCAGTTGTTTTGGCTCACTTTGTATGTCGTTATTGTTTGGCTTCTAATTAAGGAAAAAGAAACAGTTAAAGGGGCGGAGTCTTCAAGAGCAAGTCAAGTCAAGTTGGGGAGCCTGCACTGGTACAGCATGTTGCCACACCCACTACATGATGAAACAACTCGCAGTCCAGTCCCACCCTCTGAAAATGACCCTCCATCTGCCGCAGCCAGGTGTTACGTGGGCGACCCCTTGGCCTGGCCCAGCCACTCGGGTCCCCAACAATGAGGATCTTATGAGCCGGATCACCCTCGGGTAATGGCGCCACATGGCCGTAGTGCCGTAACTGACGCTCCCTCACAATGCAGGTCATGTGCCTCATTCGGGACTCCATGAGCAACACAAAATCAAACCAACGGTACCCAAGGATTCTCCAAAGAGACACAGTACTGAAGGAGTCCAGTCTTCATCTCAGGTCACTGGATAGCGTCCATGTCTCACAGCCATACAGCAAGACAAGAAGCACAAGGACTCTAACGACTTGGACCTTCGTCCTTTTGTATAGATATCGGGAGCACCACACACCCCTTTCCAGTGACCTCATGACCCCCCCATGCTCTCCCAATCCATCTACTGACTTCGTAGGAAGAGTCACCAGAGTCACATGAATGCCACTGCCAAGGTAAGTAAGCCTCTCGATGACGAGGTCGACACTCTCACAGCAGACAGACACTCTGCTGATGGCCGTGCCCAAGAGGTCATTAAAGGCCTGGCTCTTGGTTTTTATCAGGACACTCGCAAGCCCAGACACTCAGACTCCGATCAGAGCCTCCATTGACTCCGCGAAGATCACAGCATCGTCAGCAAAGTCGAGATCCGTGAATCTTTTTTCATCTGTTGGTGAAGAAACATTCAAGAGCAAGTCAATTAAAATGAATTTGCAGCAAAAACAGGTCACTCATTAAGAAAAGGGTTAGCATGGAAACCTGCAGCCACTGCGGCCCTCCAGGACCGGAGTTGGGGAACCAGCAATGTCGTTCTTTATGAAGCTTTCATTTCATTCAAAATGCTGTTGCAAGAATCATTACAAGAACTAAAAAAAATCTGACCAGATATTGAGATGTTACACTGGTTACCAGTGAGATTATACGTTAAACCCGTTCTTTAATTCCATGGCAGGTTGCTGCTCTCGTTACGTGACAGCAGACATTACTGAAATTGTTGATTTTCTCTTTTCTAAGAGCTCTGGGGACCTGAGCCCCTTTTCATTTTCAGATATTACATGCTGGACACCAGTTGTTTTTGGCTCATTTTGTATCTCGTTATTGTTTGGCTGCTAATTAAGGAAAAGGAAACAATTAAAGGGGCGGAGTCTTCAAGAGCAAGACAATTAAAATGAATTAGCAGCAAAGACAGGTCACTCATTAAGACAAGGGTTAGCATGGAGACCTGCGGCCACTGTGGCCCTCCAGGACAGGAGTTTGGGACCCCTGCCTGCCCTGAGGCTGAACTTGCTGCATTCGCCCCCAGGATCAGACGTGTGAATGTAACCGTCGAGTGTTCTTCTCTCGTTTGAAGGCGCTGGCTGACCGAGTTGGCATCAACTGTAGCTTAGTCAGAGGAGAATACAATCGCAGCTGGAATGTGGTGACGTTGACGGAGGAGCACCCCAAGGTACTCTTAGTGCCGTATGTCGTAGACCTAATGCACAACCCCGGGTGCCTGATGAAGGTCAAGAGTCCAGAAGCAGTTCGCTATCAAACCATATGATGAACGTCTGGAGGGAAGGAGGTAGCAGACGGCCACGCAGGAGACGGCTCAGTCAGACGGTATGACGTGCCTCTGGAAATGTGAGTCCCCATCAAACAGGTTCAACGCCGACTAAAACAAGCAGCTTTAATAAACAAAACTAAGTGTGAAGTGAAAAACAAAATTAAAACTGAAAAAAACAAAAATGGTGGGAATGAAAATTGGTATTTTTGTGCATTAAGTTCATGATGAATTCATGTAGCACCTTCTGGGCAGGGCTGGACCTCCACTGTCGAAGTCCTAATAAGCCTCACACTGGCTCTTTGTGGTGTTCCCGATTCGAACTTTTGGATTTTAATCTTCATTATTGTAACTTTTTTGTTTGACTTTTGGGGTTGGGTGTGATGGCATCCTCACGTCATTATGAAAGAACCCGCCACTTGTGCAATTTTCCAGAATGTTCTTAACTGGGAGGACATCTGCTCATCTGTTTGTGACCCGAAATGGATGCGTCACCTTACTATCCGGCAGGACAAAGAATTCGAAACACAAAAGCGAGCGTTGAGGTTTTGGTGAGGCCTCGTCAGAGCCTTGATTTGAGCCCAGGAGGAGATGCCGAGATGTGCACAAACGTGTCGACGTGCCTGAGCTAAAGCAGCTCTGCGCTGGCCGATGTGAGCAAGCGACATAAGACGACACCAAGAGTTTAGCTGTGAGTGTTGTTACTAAATGTGCTTCAGTCAAGAAGTGAAACTCAACGACTTTTACACAAGGGTGACAGGGGCTCCTTGAATAAAGAGAATCGTGACTTAAAAACGAGATTGTGTGCTAACACTGCATTGTGTCTCTTAAGATCTGAGACCACAGGATAAGAGGAAGGGGGCAAAAACGTTTACATTTACATAAACTTGGCGCCCTGCCCGGGGTTTGTTTCCTGCCTTGCGCCCTGTGATTGGCTGCAGCCGACCCCCGTGACCCTGTAGTTAGGATATAGCAGGTTGGATAATGGATAATGGATAGATTGATCGTATTGATTTTCATCAAGAACATATTGTCTGAAGTCAGGGCCTGTGTTGCCTCAAAAGCTTGCATGTTGTAGTCTTTGTAGTTCACCAATAAAAGGGGTCATTAAATGTGAACCTAAAAAGTGAATTCTTAGACACCTCTTGCAACCCAATTTCCAAAACTTAAGCAATGCATTTTTTTTACAGTTTCTTTATAATAATTTGTACCTTTTATTGTTACCTAGAAACTCAGAGATTGCACTTTTCAGTGACACCCAAGCCTCCAGGGGTTCATCGCACCATCAAATTCTCTATCAGAGCTCACGAGTGAGCTCAGCAGACAACTTGGCCCGAGGGCACAACTGCAAATGTCGTTTACAAAGAGATCCTTACACCCTAAAAATGGGCATTTCTCATACACGACATTTACAATCCTAAATGAAACTCTTTACAATCATCTGAGTTCACTCTCAATAGTAAAATAAGCCTACGACAATTATTTTTTCACAACTTCTTTAACACACTACTTCTCCGCTGCGAAGCGCTGGTATTTTGCTAGTTCATATATATATTGTGACCACCAGAGGACACCATTGAGCCCCGACACAACTTGAGCACAGAGAGTTTCCAAGTTCAGCTAAACGGTGATTTGTTAACAAGAGTGCCTTCCAGGCTTTAATACAGTAAACGCTGTTCAAATAGCCCACCAATGCCACCCATCTCCTTCCCCTCATCCTCCACGAGTGTCCTCTCACTCGCCAACTCTGGCTCTACAGTGCATTGAGACGACTCCCCTTTATCTTGAACCCAGCACTACAGGGTCACAGGGACGTCACACTGTAGTCTTGAGGTTCTTTTCTATAAGGGCCACCCCAACATGGTTTCCCCTTCAAACTCCAGATCTCAAGCATCCTTGCGGGTGCCTGAGTGAGAAGCCAGCCAGAGGAGTGCTGCCACCTTTCGTGCCAGGGACAGACTGCCATACAAAAACCCATCTTCTGTATGAAAAACAAGTGATTAACACAGACCTTGGGGTTAACTTTTGCAGTGCACCAAACAATTCATATGTCTCTGGTGTATGCCATTGAGCATGGGATTCGTAAAAGCAGTGGTAAAGTTTGTGACGTGCCACCTGTTGGAATGACAAATGCAATGCATCGCATTACTAAAAATGTTTGTGATCCACCATCTGTTCAGCCACGGCATTAAAACTGCCTACCTAATGTCGTGTAGGTGCCAAAAGAGCTCTGACCCGTGAAGACATGGACTCCACAAGATGGTGTCCTGTTGTATTTGGCACCAGACATATCAGCAGCAGGTCCTTTAAATCCTGTAAGCTGCGAGGTGGGGCTTTCATTGATCGGACTCTAATCTTTCCAGCACATCCCACAGATGCTCAATCGAACTGGACCATTTCCTTATCTTAGTGCACGATTGTGCATCAAATGAGTTTGATTTATAATTTTACAGGTTTCAGACCGAAGCTGTTTTGTGGCCTTCTGCCCCTTTACCTCTTATAAAGTGTGCTATTTTCTTGTTATTTGTAAATAGTGTGAAGGAATTGAAATGAACACTAATGTGAATGGGTGGCACGGTGGCACAGTGGCAGTGCTGGCTGTAAGGAGACCAGCGTTCAGGTCTCGGGTCCTCCCCGTGTCTGCGTGGGCTTCCCCTCCGGGTGCTTCTGTTCCCAAACTCTCCAAAGACATCCCTGACAACTCTAAATTAGCCCCCGTGTGTGTTTGTCCTTCTAAGGACTGGCGTCCTGTTCAGGGTCTGTTCCTGCCTTGCGCCCTATGCTAGCTGGGATGGGCTCCAGTGGACCCCCCCCATTCCAAACCAGGTGTGGATTCAACAGGTTAGAAAGTGACATGACATGACTGCTGTGGTGGGCTGGCGCCCCGTCCGGGGTTTGCTTCCTGCCTTGTGCCCTGTGTTGACTGGGATTGGCTCCAGCAGACCCCCGTGACCCTGTAGTTAGGATATAGCGGGTTGGATAATGGATGGATGGATTACATGACTGTACTGTAGCACACTCAACACTTCACAGCTTTTCACAAGAAATTAAAAGAAGCCATATGGGGATTTGGAGAGAAGTTGTTATGGTGGCGTTGTGCCCCCTTTTTTAATTTCTTATAAGGAGAATACATTTTTGTTCAGCTTGTGTGTGCCTCCTAATTGCAGATATCCTGGGCCAGCACAGACAGAGAAACACATGGCAGTCAGTTGCATTCGCACATACCCAGGGGTCAACCAGGGAGCACTGCAGTGCCGATGAGCGCCAAACAGACTGGCGGCACCCGGCATGAGGACATTTTCAAAAACAAACAAAAAGCAAAATGAAATTTCACTGAGCAAAGGAATGGAAATTGGGAAAACAAAATGGAGGGCTGCTCTAAACATCTTACATCTAAGCCCGGCCACGGACACACACTAAGGACACACTGTGTTCTTTTAGCACACATTTCACGGTGGGCACCAACCCTCAATTTTGCTCAGTCCTTCACTTTCCTCTTTCATTTTCAGTTCTGCTGCCGCCTCCACTCCTCTCCCGCAAGCTCCGTCCTCTTCCACCCGACTCCGGCTCCCTGAATGGAGTGAGGCGGCCCCTTTTATAAGGCACCCTGATGTGATCCCTGATAACCGCTGATGGCTTCTGAACCATCCAGGTGCCCCCTGGCGGTGGCCACAACACCCACCAGGATGGCTGCCCTCTTGTGTTCCAGGTGAGGTACTGCTCCTCTCTCAGTCCTTCCATCCTCTAGGCACAACGTCTACACGTGGAAGTGTCTGTCTCTGTGTGCGTGTCTGTCTGTCCGTCCAGCCCGGAAGTGAGAGGTGGAGTCAGGGTTAGGGCTCCGCCTCCGAGGAAACACAAACTCCCTTAGCCGCTAATAAATAAGCAGGACCAACACATCAGCAAAACAAAACCTCGAAAGAAAGACAAAGTCGCTTAGCCGCTAATGCACAAATGACGTGAGCACGTCCGCAAAACGAATCCTCCTAGGAGAGAGTGAGAGACAGACGCCCAGAGTCGTTCCTTTCAATTACCCAACATCTCTACATTTCAATTTGTTTTCGGATGATTTCAATAGTTTCTAGGACCCCGGACTTTTTACAGTGGGGGCTTTCACAGCTAGTTTGATTCATAAATGACTGAGGGACGTTTATTACGGCTCTGTGTTCCCTTTGTCATTTATGGCCTATAAGGTCACATTGTAATTATAGGTCACTTGGTGTAGACCGCTCACTTACCACAGGAACGTCTGCCATTCAGGATACTGGCAACATCTGCATTTTTATTGGCATTCCTTCCTCACGTAGACCGGACATCAACATGAATCAGTGTGGCTTGGCACGGCATTGAAGCAAAACTGAAATTATAAAAGAGACTTGTATGAGACTGTAATCAATAAAAGATAAGCTACAAACGTCACCTAGCAAAGGGCGAAACAAGGCAGCATGGCCCCACAATAGATGTCATAAAGAAGTATCTGGATGAGATTCTGGGACAGCTTAGCCAAACGGACGACAAACAAACGGACTGAACGGTGTCCTCTCATTTGTCACATTTCTTACGTTCTTATTATAGATCAGCATGGCCATCTGTGTGAACAGAGCAGCAGACGCTTTGAACTCCTCTCATTTTACTCGGGTTTCAAACTCGGAACTGCAGTCAACCACGGCCATCCACATTCATTAGCTGCTCTGCCTTCTATTTGATTTCCCTTCTAAACAGAACTCCAATGGGGCAGTTTTGTTTTGTTTTATTATCTTAGTATTGGTTTCCTTTCCCAGCGGTCCATGCTGCATATTCGTGAAACGCTGGACGGACCTCGGAATTGCAGGGAGAATGCGGTGCAGTGGAGAATAATGGAAGGAGACGCTTTTGGTCCTTTTCCTTCCTTTCAGATCTCGCCTTTCATTCCCACTTGCACTCCGACTGAGGATAGTGGTACGGATAAACAGACAAGGTTCTTCGTTTTGGGATATTTTGTTGAAGTCATGCATTAGGTGTCCTCAATCACGGTCCTGCCACTTTTCACTTCAACAAATTTTTTAATTAGTGGTGGCTTCTGAGGCCACCGACTCCTGTAAACGCCAACTGTACTCCATTGGGACCTTAACCTGCAATTGCTCTGCCCTGGGTATGATGTTCACCTGCTTGAAGCTCCGCAAGCAGCTCCTCCAACTTGCAGGGAAAACTTGGGGGCACTCCAGCCACCATCAAAAACCTCACAATGTCCCCGTGTGGTGCTAAGGTGTCACCCGCTGCACTTGGGTCCCAATGCAGGCGGTTTGTTGTGTGGTGGGTGTGGTGATGTCCTGTCGGCGCCTGCTCCTAACCTATTTGCTGCTGAAGCAATGTGTGTTTTGGCCCTAATTAAAGTTAAGTCACTTGTTACAACTCAGAACCCTGGCTTATTTTTAAAATGCCACTTTTATTTTTTAATTGTTTCCTGATTTCTTCATCAGACACCAGTTAATAACGAAACTCAAATCACCAAGAAATCACCGGCTCTCCAGCTAAAGCTGGTTACATTTACAATGGTGAGTACGCATCACAAAGGATCTGAGCTCATGAAATAAATGAGACAGGAAAGGGAAGGACCGTGAAGTGCAAGTCTGTTCTGGTCCAAACAACAAATCACAGGCATACTCTTAAAAATTGTTTTAATCTCCTCTCTCTCCATCCATCCATTATCCAACCTGCTATATCCTAACTACAGGATCATGGGGGTCTGCTGGAGCCAACACAGGGCGCAGGGCAGGAAACAAACCCCGAGCAGGGTGCCAGCCCACCGCAGGGCACACATACACCACGGACAATTTAGGATCGCCACTGCACCTAACCTGCATGTCTTCGGACTGTGGGAGGAAACCGGAGCACCGGAGGAAACACACGCAGACATGGAGAGAACATACAAACTCCACGCACGGAGGACCTGGGAAGGGAAGCCAGTATATATATATATAATATACACGCACACAGGGGTCCTCGGGTTACGACACAGTTCCATTCCAACAACAGTGATGTAACCTGAATTTTGGTGTAGAAGTCGAAACACACTCTAGCCTAAGTCACTTACCTATCTTAACACATTTGCAAAATCATAATCTAGAACATAAAAACACAAAGTCTAAGCCTGAGAAAAAAAGAAAAGGACATAAATATACTGTACTGTAGTAACAGAAAAAATGAGTGTAAAAAAATCCTTACCTCTATTCCTTCTCATGTCTCAATGTTTTTATGTTTTTATGGGAGTGAGCGTTGTAAACTCGAAACTTTGTATGTCGAAACGTTGTAACCCGAGGACCCCCTGTATATATAAAATCCTAAGCCTAAAAGTGCAACGGTGACGTTTATATGTCACTTTTTTGTCACGCTTTAAATCGGCCTTATTTTAAAACCTACATATAACTGTTTGGTATTCTTTTCAGAATTTACCGAACTTTAATGTGATGTTGTTAGAATTTCAGATTCTTGTTCTATTTTTAAATTCTAAACTAAAAAATATCAAGAACTCACATCCTGCGAGACAAAAATTTGTGCCAAGAGATTTAACCAGGTCCGGGGCCGCAAATAAAAGCCAAAGAGCAGGACAGCTGCTGTACAGGCTTTTAAATGTTTGAAGCGCCGTGCGAGATGCAGATCACATGACACGGCAGCAGCTGATAGAGCAAAGGGGAGGTAAAAAAAAACTTTATTTGTTTCCCATTGTGTCACCGTTTAAGAGGGGGTGTCAGAGGAGCAACCGCGTCTCCTTGGGGTGCGTTCAGCCCCCCTCTTCACAACGCGCGTGGCAGAGATGTGAAGTGGCCCTCTAGTTATTTTATGATTTTTATATTTCTTTAGGCCATTAATTAAAAAATGAACACCTTTTTTTTTCCTATCACGTAAAATATTTCTCACAACGCACATTTCTGTGTCTCTTACTGGCTCAGCAGCAAACAAAATCCCCTGATTTTCACTGCGAGTGGGACAGCCGGTGGCTCTGGCTGATCTTTTTTCGGCCATCATATGAATGGTCTGTTTTGGGAAGCCTGTGATCGTTTTCTCCATCATGTGTTATCTAGCGCCTGATCAAATTATCTTACATCATTTCAATGGCCGTGACACCCCAAGTCCCCAAGCTCTTTGAACCTATTATGTCTTAGAACTCGTGCAGTACCCCCAAAGGGAGACCCTTCCCAGCTCTTCCAATTCCTATGTCTAAGACTGTACATTGAGAAAGAAAAACTTAAACCCTTAACTTGTATTCCTTTATGAGGAAGGGCTGACCTCTGCTACTATCAGAAGACCCTGAAGAATGTAAGATCTTTATGGACTATAAGAATGTTTAAATTGATTCTAAGTAGGTGCAAATACAGGGTGTATTCCTTAGGAATGCAAATGACTGTTTATTTCATGTTTTAGGACATTCCAGTATGACATAAATTAAGACTTATGTATAACCTCAGAATGAACTGCTAGGGGGTTTTTTCCTTTTCTAGGATATAAAAGAGAGAACATTTTTACTTTAGGTATTCTGCTAAAACCCAAATCAGTCGACTGAGTTGGAAAGAGGCAGTCTCACATTCTCTTTACTCACCAAGAATTAAGAATAAAGAAATTATTTTTACTTTAATTGGGTTTGAGTTCTTCCGTTGTTTCCGACTTCAGCTCACAACATGAAAACCTATGAGGAGGCCGAGACCCTTCTAGAACAACTTCTAGAAACTTCCACAGGGACAGCGGAGCCAAGAATTGTGTTCAGAAGGAATGGCCATCTAGGAAAAGGCTACAGCTTGGTGCCAAAAACCTTGTTAGACTTCTCTTGGTGGACCCCGATAAAGTGCTGCTACCACCGCCTCATATTACGATTGGTTAAATGAAGTGGTGTGTCAAAGCTCTGCCATTTACTTCGGCCAGAAGTTTCCAGAGCTTTCTGAGGCTAAATAGAACGAGGGTATTTTTGTCATACTTGATATCAGAAAACTGATGGCTGATAGAGAACTTAATGGTGCAACTTGGGTATCACTGAAAAGTGCAATCTCTGAGTTTCTAGGTAACATTAAAAGATACAAATTATTATAAAGAAACTGTAAAAAAATGTATTGTTTGTTTAGGAAATTGGGTTGCAAGAGGTGTCTAAGAATTCACTTTTTGGATTCACATTTAATGGCCCCTTTTATTGGCGAACTACAAAGATTACAGCATGCAAGCTTTTGAGGCAACGCAGGCCCCGACGTTTAGGCAGCCCTTGACTTCAGGGAGTTTGTATTACTTGCCTAAAGAAGGGGCCCGAGTTCCCTCGAAAGCTGGCATATTGTAATCTTTTTAATTGGCCGATAAAAGGGGTCATTTTGCTTGAATTCCCATTGCATCCACAACTGCCAACACGGTACAACATCCGACCACTAGTGGATTCACATTTGGAATTTTTCCTTGAAAATCTTGGACCGGTGAGTGAAGTGCTGAGTGAAAGGTCCCGTCAGGATATCAAGGACACGGAAAGAAGGTGCCAGGGAAGTTGGGAGGATGGCAGACCACTCTTGGATGATTCCTGGGGACGCACCAGAAAAAGTGGAGAAAGGAATAAGCGACAAAAACTCGAGAAGTTACGTTATAGGTTAATGAACAGCTATTGTTTTCCTTTACACAGGTTTCAACATATTGTGTAATTTGTTGAATTTTAATTACATTTCTTTTCAATTGTGTCCTTGAATCTGACATGATGAGAAAGATTCAAAGTATGTTTTTCCAGTGTTTCATCAATGCAAATTAAAAGAACAACTCAAATTAAATCAATTTTTAGGAGTTGTAATTTGCAGGAAGCTCTATAATGTAACTGGATGACCGAAAGCACAAACAGAGCAGGGATGTCCAACTCCGGTCCTGGAGGGCCGCAGTGGCAGCAGGTTTTCATTCTAACCATCTTCTTCATTAGTCACCAGTTTCTGCTGCTAATGCAATTCTTTTGTTTTAGTTTTCATCAACTTGACTGAAGCCCCTTAGTTGTCTCTTTTTCCTTAAAGAGCAGCCAAACAATAATGAGACACAAAATGAGCCGCCACATGACCAGCTCACCTGTGCCCATCACACAATAACTCTCTATATATAAAACTAGCAAAATACCCGCTGCGTGTTAAAGAAGTTATGAAAAAGAAAAGGAAACATTGGATGCGAGGAATAAATCGAGTCTCCCCTGAGCCAGTGCCAGTGAAGACAGCCGCCTCAATGAGGTCCTTGTGCAGAGATCTGATCTGAAGCCTGGTGCCGTTACAAAGTTTTGGTGGTTGTAAGTTTCATAGTAACATCATTGGTGTGCCAACCTTCAAAAGTAGAGTATGTGGAGGCATTCCCTGAGGATTAAGAGTGTGAAGAAACTAAATGAAAAGGCAGGAGTCACCAGCAGGAAGACGTGAAAGAAGGTCAACAATAAGAGGCTTGAAGCGCTGGAGTAAAGGGAGCAGTGAGCACAACGAACACCTGAGGAAAGTAAGGAAGTGAGTGAGGAGCGCGGGATGCCGTTAATGTATATAGCAGTAGAGTGTTGTATAGTCAACCATGTGGTAGGGGCACAGACAGCGGCCATGCAGAAAAAGGAACGGGGACCTTGTGCATCTCTGACGTGAAATAAATCCTCTGGTAACGGAAATAAAGAATGAAACTGCCAAAAGGAGAGGTCAGTTCTGAAAGTTCCTAACAGCATAATGGTGAGAACCGCCAAAAAGAAGACGTTATTTTTGAAAGTTCGTTACGGGGCACGGCGGGAAATGAAACATACTTAACGTTTGTAAGTACGGTGCAAAAGATGAGCATGGGAAATTTGGGCTTCCACCTATAAGGAAAGTGGGAGAATTAGTGAGGAGTCAGTGAGGGCTTTGCCTTTTATATGTAGAGATCCAACATCTGTCTGTCTGTCTGTCCGTCCGCTTTTCACGACAGAACTACTTAACGGATTTAGATCGGGTTTTTATCTAGAATTTGCTTGAACATTCCGGTTGATTCTGCGACTTCTATCATTGCGCTAAGTATCACAGTTCGCTTGCGGAACCGATTTATTCACGAAAATCCGAGAGAGACGCAGTGGGCCGAGGGGAGGCGGGTGGACACCTCCTCACTTACCTGCCAGCCTTGGGGCATATCTTACCTTCACTTAGCTAGCGAATGAGAGAACTACTTAACAGATTTAGATTGAGTTTTTTCTAGAATTTGCTGGAACATTCCGGTTGATTTTGCGACTTCTCTCAGAGTTTGCTTGCAGGAGCGATATATTCGCGCTAATCCGAGACAGAGGCTGTGGGCCGAGGGGAGGGGGAAGCGGGATGTCAGGAGCACTTAGCTAGCAATATCTTTTTGTTTATTGATTTTTAAAGGTTGTTCTCTTTCACTACCACGTGGGCAGAGCCGCTGGGGGATTGCTAATCTGAAAATAAAGGAAGGTGAAGGTGGTCTCAGTAAGGCTCATCTCTCAGCTCACCAAAACATTTTCATGGTGTTCTTAAAGAAAACTGAACATCAACAGTTTTGGAAATGTCTGCTGTGTCAGAATGAAAGCAGCAAAGGGCCATGGAGTTCAATGACAGGTTTAATTAATGAATTAACAGCAGGAATCGGCGTCTCATTAAGAAAATGGTTGGAGTTTGAAGCTTCAGATTAGTTGGCCGTCTGCGGGCTCATTTCACGTCTCATTTCTGTTTGGCTGCCATTAATGAAGAAAAGAATCAATTCAGAGGACTGAATCCTTCAAAACAGGGCTATTAAAATGAAGGGAAAAGGAGTTCATTAGCAGTGAAAACTGATTAGGAAAACCAGCTGCCACTGCTGCCCTCCTGACCTGGAGTTTGACACCCCTGGCATTGAGTTGAATACCAAGTTTTACGACCAGCAAAGACTGTTGGAATGAACCGCCAGGCCCATGACTGAGGACCCCTGTATGTAAAGAGTCACGAAGGAAAAACGAGTTGACCCTGAGAGCCTACCATGACAACACAACGGGCAAATCCTAATTTCCCTAAATTCTAAGTAAGAAAAGAAAAAGTGTTTATTTAATGAGAGGCATGGCTGCTCCATCTGCTCCATCGGTTAGTTAAACGGATTAATAAAGTATCTTCTATCTATCTGTCTATCTAAACTGTTTGAAATGAAACCTGCAGTCGTAGAAGACCCCCACCCGGACTGACCTCGAGAATCCCAAGTGCCCGTGAAAGCCTCTGTCCGTCCTTGTCTTTTTGTCAGCAGTTGTCATCAAGTTGAAGAGAGCCGTCGCTTTCGTGTCGCCCTCCCGGTGACTTCGTTGCTCTCGGGGGCGCCTCTAGCGCTAAACGCCGACCCTGCCTGGCCGGCAGCCCGCCTTCCTCTGTTGCTCGCTCGCTCGCTCGCGCCCTTTGACACACTTCACTCGAGTGGGCGGGGCCACCAGCGCGAGCCCGCCTGTCCGTCCGCCCGCCCGCCTGCCTGCCGCTGTCTTCGTGTCGCTTTGACAGACTCGCTCGCTCGCTCGCTCGCTGAGCTGCTGAAATGGCTCGCCAGCTTTCGAGGTTGTGTCCGCTGCTTCTGAGACGAGTGGTGCAGGTAGCGCCGGTCACGCATATCCGTAGCTTCCACGGCACTTTGGGTAGGTGTACTTTTATCTTTTGCGGTAGTCAGTCGAGCTGCACGTTGAACTGCTGGCGACGACGGAAATTTCCAGCTGCTGCCGTTTTGCTCTGGGGGGCTACGCGCAGTTCGAGTGCAAAGCAAGTGAAGCGCGCCTGCCTGATCGTGCAAGAAACAGACGGGGGACAGGTGTCGGAGTGTATGTGAGCCTCCATTGTGTAAAAGGGACCGCCGAGGATCGCGTAGTGCCAGTGCGTGTCGGTCTGTCCCTCTGTCCGGCTGCCTCAGTGTCCAGTTGTCAATATTCCTTCGAAGATGGCGTCACGTGCGCTCTTGTCTGTCAGCTACGATTTCCCCTTTTGCGAATGCGTCCATAAATCTCTGGGTCAGTGGACCCTTCACCGTGGAGGTCATCTTAATGGGCTTCGGGTTCTCAGCTGTTCGTCATTCGACATGTCTGTGGGGTCCTCTCAGTCAGTCCTCGATTCGAATCTGGGATGGCAGCAGTGGGTCAGGACGAACCTGTAGGCTCCCATTTACGGCCACATGGCTGCTACTGTTTTGCTCCGTTAAATGCTCTCATTTCGTTAGTTTGGCGTTTTGAGATGTGAAACCCCGGAGATGAGATGAGTGTTCCTATAGGTGGTTATTTTATTCGTGCTTGCGGGAAACTTGGCTTTTTTTTTTTACAGAAGCGCAATAATAAATTTTATTATATTATGAGAAACAGCAAACCCTTTTCAAACATACACCAGAATGAAGGAAAACTGAAAAAGAAAACTTCAGACTTGTCAGTTACACAGTCACCATCAGGCATTTTACAGATGTGTATCTTGGCCGAGGCATTCTGAATTTGTCTGTTGATGTGCAGATAAGAACTGCCTTAATACACAATGGCTGTCCCTCTTCTGATAATGACAAGCACAACATGTTCTCTCACATCACAAACAGTGGGATGTGGACACCTAGTCTGCATTAATTGGCATTACGTCATTGTGATTCCCTCTGACATTTTCATTATGTCAGATACATCAATATTAAATTCTATTAAAAAAAATAACACACACCTGCTGCCTTGGCAAGAACTGGTAAGGAGTGACGTCAGGGGTGCACCAGCCCAGCGCGAGGGAGCCCCCAAGGACCAGTGCTGGGTTCTCTGCTATTCTCCGTATACTATCCTCATTAGGCTCTATCATCCTGTCCCATGGTTTCTTCTATCATTGCCATGCCGATGATACCAAGTCATGCCTATAGCTCCCTCCACAGGACAGTGTGGTATCGGCTAGAATCTCGGCATGTCTCGCCGATACTGCAAGCTGGATGAAGGAACTCCATTTCCAGCTCAACTTGGCCTAGACGGTCCCTTTTCTTGTCTGTCTGTTCAGCACCCTATCTCTATTCAGTTCAGCTCATTATTGCTTACCCAGTGGAATTTTATTAAAAATTCTCAAATAAATGAGCTCCACTATTATAGAAGATAAAGACAAAAAATTCTAATTCAAACTTTCCGGCAAGCATTAATTACCGTCTTTCCTAAGAAGAACAAGGACCTACTACAGTGTGCGTCATACGGGCCAATTTCTCCTCTGAATAACGATGTTAAGATACTCTCCAAAGTCCTAGCCAGAAGGATTGAGAAAATGCTTCCTTCTGTAATATCACAAGACCAAACTGGATTTATTAAAGGCAGTTCATTATCGCTTAAACCTGCCAAGCAACCTTCAGGTGGTGACTGATGACCGGCTGTCCTTAACTGACCCTGTCACAACGGTCTTCCGGATACCGTTAAACAACATCTGCAAGATCAGAGCACATTTGACCGAGTATGCAACACAACTCCTGGTCCAGGATTCAGGTTTTGTCACGTCTGGATTACTGCAACTCCCTGCTGTCTGGATCACTTGTATGTATCACCCCTCTATTCAGATCACTACATTGGCCCCCTGTAGTGACACATATTAAGTTCAAGTCCTTGATGCTTGCCTTCAGAGTAGTCGACAGGTCAGCACCTATACAGTACACATGGAGACACTTGTTAGGTCCTACGCTCCTTCTGGACCACGCAGGTCTGCTGATGAATGGCGTTTGGCGATGTGTGGCCCAAATCTCAGTCCAGGCTCTTTTCTTGTCATTGGTAGCTCCTAGCTGGTGGAACGAGCTGCCCGTCTCCTTTTGAAATCCTGACTCCCTCAATGTGTCTTAAGCGTCCGAAGTGTGAATTTGTGCCTAATTCAAAGTGGCTTTGGTACATTCTTAACATCACTTGCATTTTGCTTTGAGCTCATCATTTTTGTGAACTTGTCCTGTAACACTTGTTCCCAAACTTACTTGCTCGATTATGCTAACCTCTGCTGTACGCTGCTTCGGATAAATGTTTCTGCTAAGCAAATCTAACTGCCTGACCTGACACGGCCTCCTCAAGTTTAGAATCGAATGGCTCTGAGGTGAAAACAGACACAATGACACGGTCAGAGACACAGGTGACACACAGAAAGACTCGAACACACGACCCTGAGGCTGGCTGATAGCGGCGCTAACCACCGCGTGGCCAGGCAAGGCCTGCAAACACCTAAAAAGACAGTTTTCTGCACATGGACGTGCTCTTCCCACACTTCACTGAAACACGAGCACATGTCGACTAGCATTTTGTTTTTTTTCCAGTTTAGCACGGTCCCCCTCATGTCAGGTTTATTGTCACATGCACTTGATACTCTGACACCACCCTTTGCAGTGCTTCACACTCTTGATGTGAGCGGGTGGTGCGCCAAGGTGTCAAGACGCCCCTGAGGATGGCTTTTACTCTGCACCCGTAGAAGTTCTTAAGGTCAGATCGAGAAACCTGAGCCGTCCCAAGACATCGGAGAAAGCAGATCCTAAGCAGTGGGTGACAATCAAGATGCATCATAATGGCTTTTGAACAATGCATATTAATCTGCTGTCTTTGTTTTTTTTTAGATTACTATGGCTACCTTTAAGGGAGCAAAAGATGCCAGATTTTCAATATCTCTTCGCTGATGTGTGCTGTATACCCTCAGTAGGGAAAATCTTGAACCGAAAGTGCAAACGTGCAATTCCTAAAAAGGTGAAACAACAGTCGGGCTTAATTTTAATGTGGGTGACGACCATCGCTAAACTGAACAGTTCAGGTGAGACACACACACACACACACAGCCCAGGGTACAGAGAACACTGCAGAGCCAATCGGTCCTCCCCTCAGCCAGGGCATGGATACCATTTCCAATACTACAAGAAGTCGCCAAGTGCCATAGGAAATTAGAAAGAGATTTTTTTATCACCGTTTTTTAAAGTACATTACATTGCTAAGGCAGGTTGTTACTCATCTTTCACAGTACCTGATGAGGCTTAATGAGCAGAAGCCACTGTGGAGATCCATCTGCCGATCCTCTATGCATTGTGCTATGCCAGGGCTGCAGGGGAGGCTCCATCTTACCCGTTTAGCACGCCAGCGCTGAAATCACAAGGGGCAGAGTATTGAAAAGGCAGACCCATGACATGCGTGAAAACAGTGCATATCATTGGTTGAAGGAGCTGTGCCCGTTACACCTGGGAGACGCTTTAACGCATACTGTACATGTGAACGCCCCTCATTTGGCATGTGCCAGTCAGCTCCGCTGTTTTACTACTGCGCTTCCACTTCTACATCTTTATTTCTGAGACACTCAAAATCCACCAGCTGGCTGCTATTATTACTGCTGGCATACCCCTTTCTCTGAGGTGCCCAGACTTGGTACCATGAGGGAGCTAAAGTGCTGTCACCTTATCAACAGGACAGTGCTGCCCGCTCAGTTTTGGATGAAAACTTAACTTATGGCCACCTAACTGTACTAACTGTTAATTTACACCAAAAGCAGCGTAAGCCCCCCATTTGTGAGGGTGGGTCACACCAGCTCTGTTCAATATTTAAGTTCCACATGCGGCTTCTGAATGATCTTTTCTTGATGTTTTTTTTTTATTTAACATTCATTACAGAATGAAGTGCGTTACTGATGTTGTATTTCCGTTAGGAGTCCATGTTGTTTGTTTAGTACAGCAAGTCGATTGAGTTTCCTACTTACAGCAGTTATGAATATTCCAGGGATTGACACATTTATGTTGCATTAACATTTAAACATTAAACATGGATGAATCTTCCAACTTCAGAATTGTTTTCAGGAAGCAGTCGAAGATACATTTAACTTTGTTTATTAAAATGCCATTGAGATATCAATGAGTTCAATAAAAACACACATGTGACTCATTTCATACCCGCTTTGATTTGGGAGTGTCTGTCGTCACGTCACGGTCCTGGAGGTCCGCAGTGGCTGCAACTGTTTATTCCCACCAGTTCCCTAATTAGAACGCAGTCCATGCCGATAATGAAACTTGGTATTGAACTGTTTGGCTTGTCCTTGCTTGTGTTCATCCATATCTGCGTGGGTCAAATCTCAATCCAGGCTCATTTCATGCCATGGCTATCTCCTAGCTGGGGGAACGAGCTGCCCGGCTCCTTTTGAAATTCTGACTACCTCGATTGACACAGATTTATAGGAAGTCACTGCACACTGGAGAGATTCTGAAGGACTGGAAAATAAATGGCAAATATCATCACGTTATATAAAAAGGGTGACCGGGCAGAGCCAAACAACTACAGGCCAGTAAGCTTAACGGGCATCACAGGTACATTAATGGAAGGAAATATTAAGGACAAGATGGAGCAACACCTGGCAAGGACAGGACAGTCAGTGTGGGGTCAGAAGAGGGAGGTCGTGTTTTACTAACAGGCTGGAATTCTATGAGGAGGAAACAAAAGGATACGACCAGAGAGGAGCAGATGTGGACTTTTAGAAAGCATTTGAAAAGGCGCCACGTGAGATGGTGGGCATCAAACTGCAAGAAGTGGCAGATCAGGGTGTGGGGTGTAGGTGGGTATAGAATTGGCTCAGACACAGGAAGCAGAGGGTGATGGTGTGAAGAACCTCATCAGAATTGGGTGATGTTAAGAGTGGTGACCAGCAGGGGTCAGTGCTGGGGCTGCTGCTATTTTTAATATCTATAAATGATTTAGATAGGAATATAAGGAACAAGCTGGTGAAGTTTGCAGATGATACCAAGATAAGTGGATTGGCAGATAATTTGGAATCCATTAAATCATCACAGAGGGACTTGGATAGCAGACAGGCTTGGGCAGACTTGTGGACGATGAAGTTTAATGTCAGTGAATGTAGAGAATTATAGATAGGAAGTAAAAATGTGAGGTTTGAATACACAATGGGCGGTCAAAAAATCGAGAGTCCACCTTATGAGGAGGATTTAGGAGTCGTAGTGGAGTCTAAGCTATCGACTGTCCTCAGTGTTCAGAAGCCATGAAGAAGGCTAACAGAATGTCAGGTTATATAGCGCTTGATGTGTGGAGTGCAAGTCACAGGAGGTTCTGCTCAGGCTTTATAACACACTGGTGAGGCCTCATCTGGAGTCCTGGGTGCAGTTTGGGTCTCCATAAAGACATAACAGCACTTGAGAAGGTCCAGAGAAGAGCGACTAGGCTGATTCAGGGCTACAGGGGATGAGTGATGAGGAAAGATGAAAAGAGCTGAGCCTTTACAGGAGATGTAAAGCAGACATGATTTGAAGTGTTTAACATTATAAAAGGAATTAGTCCAGTGGATCGAGACGATGACTTTAAAATGAGCTCATCAAGAACACGGGGACACAGCTGGAAACTTGTGAAGGGTGAATGTCACACACACACACACACACACACATTAGGAAGTTTTTCTTTATACAGAGAAGCACAGACACTTAGAATAAGCGACCAAGTAGTGTGGTGGACTGTAGGACTTTAGGGACTTTTAAAACTCGACTTGATGTTTTTCTAGAAGAAATAAGTGGAGAGGACTGGCGAGCTTTGTTGGGCTGAACGGCCTGTTCTCATCTGGAATGTTCTAATGTGCCTAAGAAGAGTCTGAAGTGTGAATTTCTGCCTAATTCAAAGTGGCTTTGGTACGTTCTTAACATCACTTGTATTTTGCTTTGAGCTCATCGCCTTTGTGAACTTGTCCTGTGACACTTGCTCCCACACTGTCATGTCACCCAGATTGACGCTTACTCGATTATGCTAACCTCTGCTGTAAGCTCCTTTGGATAAATGTGTCTGTTAAGCAAATCTAACTGCCGGACCTGACACGGCCCCCCTCAAGTCCTGGAGGGCCACAGTGGCTGCAGGGTTTTATTCCCACCCGTTTCCTCATTAGAAAGCAGTGCATGCTGATAATGACACGAGGTATTGAACTGTTTGTCTTGTTAAGGCTTGCGTTCATCCAAGAGCAGTTTGAATTGCACTGTAGAGTTTCTGTCCGTGAGAACGTTATCCAAGTGTTTTGTGGACCTGATTAGATTTAAACTTGATGGTCCTTCTACTTCCCCTCTCATTCATTTTTGTATCACAGATCCTTCATGGTAAGCGTGTGAGCTGGAGAGCGGCTGGGTTTTTGGTTCTCTGCATCTCGTTATTAACTGATGTCCTTGTGACGATGCGGTCCCTCCAAACTCCGTCTTCCCACATGGAAGTCTGGTGAACCAACAACGTTGATAGTTATCACCGAGATGAGTGGATAAATCTCATCCTAAGCCAGGGATGGTGGGAAGTGCTCGAGTGCTTTTATTAAAGAACAATCAAAAGTAAAACCAAAAGTGTCCACTGTGCACGGTACACAAGTAACTCAGTGAAGAGAGGGAATAAAATCCATAATAAATAAATCAGTTAAAGTAGAGGTTATAAATGCAGGGTCTCTCGTCATGTGATCTCTGCCCACCTCCTTCTGTCTCCCCGGCTCACCCATCACTGGCGTTGCCGGCGGAGACTCAGCATCCACAAACTCCATTCTGCTGCCCCCCGTCTTGGCCGCCTCCACATCGTGCAGTCAGACCGTCCGAGGTTGGCTCATTTCCCATCTCCCTTCGCACTCACACGGTCGCCCCTCGGATCCATTGGGAGGTCTTCTGTCCTGCTCGGCCCACTCCACACGATTATTCAGTGGGGTGAATGGTGGCCCCTAGAGCGCCTCGGCCTGCACTCCCTCTCAGTGTCCCAGCTCGTGCTGCCTTCTCTATGCAGGTGTCCTGATCGTCTGCCTTTCACGTCTTTTAACCTCCGTCTTCTGATCCATTCTTTCTCTCCTTTCTTCTTGTGCCAGCCCATACTTATACACCTCCGTGGGCAGCACCGTAATCACACGCTGATTGAGAACGATCGCCCTGATTACCTCATTAACTCCCGTGGTTGTGCAGTCGTGCCCACGGAGACGGACACGGCTTTCTGGTTTTAAACACTGGCCATGTTTTTTTTTTGAAGCTGTGGATCCGCTATGCCACAGTCTGATTAGGAAAACAGGCCGGAATTAAAATGGAGATGCAGCTGCTAAAATCTAAAACAGGCAATCAAGGGTTCTGAATGGTAACTAACATTAAGCCCAAAAAACATATTCTTTAGCAGTAAATAAAAGGGTTCTAATGAAGAAACGGGTTAAAGTGAAAATCTGCAGCCATAGCAGACCTCCAGGACTGTAACTGAGGACCCCGATCTACAAAACAATTTGTCTTTGATTTCTATAGTGAGAAGTCAAGCAAAATGAGACCTTCTATTGGCTAACTAAAAGATTGCAATATGCAAGCTTTGGAGGCAACTCAGGCCCCTTCTTCAAGCGAGATGATTACAGAGACTGGAGTTCACTGTGATTATTTAGACACACCAGGACAGGCAGAGCATTGGAAAACCTTTAAGTGAGACATCTTAAATATAAAAAGTTAATAGACCTCTTCAGGCTAAGATTCATTAAGGAAGAGAGGAGAGCAAAGTATGGCTAAGATCTTTTATATAAGATGACTGTCCATCAAAGTCTTTTGAAGTTTCTGATGAGTTTTTCAATACAATGTTGGTCTGTAGACAGGTTGTCTGTGTCAGTTGAGAGATGCAAGCAATCCTCATACTCGCCATAAGACCCATGTCTCTATTCAAACTGTGTTCTAATGTACAGTATTCAATTTTAGCATCAGTTTCACTTCCCATGCTTTTCTCTCTTGCTGTGTTCTGAAGTTGCCCATAACCCCTGTGACTTTAAAGAGCCCCCTCACAGTGTCCATGGCTGATGACGTGAGCTGTTACAGGGACATCTGTGTCACCATGCTTGATGTGTCACCTGTGTAAATTCATCCTCTGGCGGAGTGTTTGTCCAGTTTCTCCCACACAGAGTGCAGCGTCAGGACATTTCATGCAGAGAATTAGGTGGACCACAATTGATGATCTGCAGGAAGATGGTCCCTTTATGTGATGATCTAGTCATCAGTGTGGTATAACTACAGTATACAGTCTGTATTATAAATGTGGGCACACCTTTGACATCTTTTCTGTAGGCAGGGACTTGTGCCATTTTCTGTTGGTTCACTTAGGGACCTTTGGACAATTAGTGGCTGCAGGGTTTGGCGGTGGTCTGTATGCCAGGAGGGCAGGTTCAGGAAATCCATTTTTCATCATTTGGTTGTTGTTTAGCAGTGGTTGAAGTTCTTTTATAATTTGTCAAAGTGCTTCAAGATGTGGGTTGTAGGTGACAACAAGGAGATGCGGTTCTTGTTGTCTTTGTTTTATATTAAACAAGGTGGTCTCTGGGTATGCCGGTAGCTCTTCTTCTTTGAGGGTCTGTTGTTTTGAGGGTATAACCTTCTCTGATGAGATCTTGTCTGTGCTCCTGCAGTTGTTGATCCCAGTCTGTCAGGTCCTAGCAGATATGATCGTATCGTATTGCTTGGCTGAAAATAATGGAGCACCTTATATGCTTGGGGTGGGAGCTGTCACTTCTCAGGGTGGTCCGTCTGTCTGTTGGTTTGTGAAAAAGTCTTTCAGTTGAACGGTGGTGTCAAGGAAGTTGACTTCTGTTTTTGAGTAATTCAACTTTATGTTGGGGTGGAGAGAATTACATTCATTATGAAAATGGAGGAGGTCCTCCTCACTGGCAGTCCAGACTATGAAGATGTCATCTATGGGATGGAGACACAACGCTTTGGTTTTAAGACGCACGTTGACATAAAATCTTCCTCCAATTTTGCCATAAAGAGGTTTGCATAGTGAGGTGCAAACCGACAGCCCATCGCAGTCCCCATTGGTTGCAAGTAGAAGTCTTGTCCTAAAGAGAATAAATTGCGTCTCAGAGTGAATTTTGTCATTCGTATAACCGACTCTGTGGGTAAGTCATGTTGTTTGAGGTACGTCTCACATGCCAGTATGCCATCATCCTGGTTGGGTGGGGTGTTTGTGAATCAAAATCCATTGTTCCCAGTAAGGGGCCCATAGCAGACGTCAGTGGTGTCCTGGATGTAGCTGGTGGGATTGCGGGCGAGGGGTAATGACAAGGCACCAACTATCATTATCAGCAAGTTGTAATTAGGACACTGGCTGGAATGAAAACCCATAAGCCACTGGGGCCCTCCAGGACCAGGATGGAGGACCCCTGGTCTGTTGTGACATAAAGTGATGGTAAAGTTTCACTTGGCCTCACAGCCCCTCATAATTTCAGATGCCACCCTACAGAATTGTCCCTTGGCACTGGCCCTCGTTTGTCACTAAGGAGGAGTCTCTCTCACAGATAGTGAACGCTGGCAGAGGCATCAGGCCCATTCGGCTAAAGGCCGTCTTGCACAACGCATGGTGGAGAGGGTGGAGGTGTCACCTCACACACACACACATACACACACAGAGGTGCAGACAGTTCAGGTCGGTGTGTTGTATTTGCACAAAGTCGTGTTGTCTGACTGCGTGTGACTTGATTTTTGGGTTTGTTTTCCTTCATTTTGCCAGAGTTTATGGAGGTGCTCCAGATGCACAAACCACTCAGATGTGCAGAATCCAGGAGAGCACCGGCATAGGATGCCCCTTCAGCCGGGAGTGTTAGTGTTTCAGTAGCACACGCTTGTGCCCGTCTCCCCACCCAGTATTTGCACCGTCGCCTTTTCTGACGCACGTTGTCCCCTTTCCTGCTTGCTGAGCCTCATCGTTAGACACTTCTGTCTTTCCCTTTGCTGATCGGCTGATGGCACTGAGACACGTCTAATCCACTGTTTGTAAAGCACGTTGTGCCAGTGAATGTGGACGGTAAGGCTGGACATGTCTGCCTGCTGAGTTTGTGCCAAGTCTTCCCAAGTGCCTGAGATTTTCGTGCTACTTTATTTTGTTTTTTTTCAGATTTCAGATCGCTTACCAGGTACGATGAATCCGTGGTCACCACTGATTGGCAGAAGAAACTTACACCGGAGCAGTACTATGTGACACGGGAGAAGGGCACAGAACTGGTAAGCAGAGTCGGAATTTGCCACGTCTCCCGGGCACCTCTAGGTCTTGACGCTAAAGCCACGCTTTTTCTTTGCAGCCCTTCAGTGGTGTCTACTTGAACCATACGGAAGTGGGGATGTACCACTGTGTTTGCTGCGACGCACCTCTCTTCAGGTACGCTTTATTCTTCCTGTCCGCCGGTGAGTAGCTGATGACGTTCTAGATCTTTCCGTACACCCTGGAAGTGTGTCACTCTGCAATGCTTTTGGAGCAACACCTCATAGGTGCACACATTGGCCCATGGAATGTCTGTATCCCTAAGAAGAAACCTGCTGCGTCCTTTTGAATTTAGTTTTATTTCCTCATAGATCAGACGCAAAATACAATTCTGGCACTGGCTGGCCCTCGTTTTATGAAGCGGATGGATCCTGCAACGGAGATGAAAGCAACGCAAACATCGTGCGGAGACCCGACAACTCTTTGGGCTCCACCGGAACAGAAGTGATCTGCCGGCAGGTACGGTTTGCACAGTGCTGGCCCAGCATGTCCCATTGTTAGACTGGGATCCCGGCCATTTCAAGAATTCAGCTTTACGTAGCCCTTTAAACATCCACGATACATGTCTGTCATGTTGAAGTGTGCCACACCATTCCTGCTCTAGTGACAGGGGTTCAGAGATGGTGGTCCTGCTGAGTCAGAGCTGCGCCAGCACTGCCATTTTGAAATCACACAAATCACCAGGAGCAGATCAGATTTACCACAGAGTTCTTAAGGAGGCCAGCGAGTGCAGATAGAAACCCTTGGCGTATGTGTAGAGAAAGTCGCTGCACACTGGAGAGACTCTGAAGGACTGGAAGATGACAAATATCATCCCGTTATATAAAAAGGGGTGACCAGGCAGAGCCAATCAACTACAGGCCAGTAAGCTTAACGGGCATCACAGGTACATTAATGAAAAAAATTATTAAGGATAAGACAGAGCAGCACCTGGAAAGGACAGGACAGTCAGTGTGGGCTCAGAAGAGGGAGGTCGTGTTTTACTAACAGCCTGGAAATCTATGAGGAGAAACAAAAGGATACGACCAGAGAGGAGCAGATGAGATGATTGATGTGGACTTTCAGAAAGCATTTGATGAGGTGCCACATGAGAGGGTGGGCATCAATCTAGAAGAAGTGTCAGTTCAGGGTGTGGGGTGTAGATGGGTGCAGAACTGGCACAGGAAGCAGAGGGTGATGGTGAGAGGAACCTCATCAGAATTGGGTGATGTTAAGAGAGAGTGGTGACCAGCAGGGGCAGTCAGAGGGCTGCTGCTATTTTTAATATAACTAAATGATTTAGATAGGAATATAAAGAACAAGCTGGTTTGCAGATGACACCAAGATAAGTGGATTGGCAGATAATTTGGAATATTATATCATCACAGAAGGACTTGGACTTGGGCAGATGAAATTTAATGTCAGTAAATGTAAAGAATTACACATAGGAAGTAAAAATGTGAGGTTTAAATACACAATGGGGTGGTGGAAAATCGAGAGTCCACCTTATGAGAAGGATTTAGGAGTCAAAGTGGACTCTAAGCTATCAACTTCCTGACAGTGTTCAGAAGCCATTAAGAAGGCTAACAGACTGTCAGGTTATATAGCCTTGATGTGTGCAGTACAAGTCACAGGAGGTTCTGCTCAGGCTTTATAACACACTGGTGAGGCCTCATCTGGAGTCCTGGGTGCAGTTTTGGTCTCCATAAAGACATAACAGCACTAGAGAAGGTCCAGAGAAGAGCGATGAGACTGAGTCCAGAGCTACAGGGGATGAGTTATGAGGAAAGATTAAAAGAGCTGAGCCTTAAGGAGATGAAGAGGAGATCTGACTGAAGGGTTTGAAATGATGAAGTGAATCAGTCCAGTGAATCGAGACGTGACTTTTAAATGAGTTCATCAAGAATACGGGGACACAGTTGGAAACTTGTAAAGGGTAAATTTCACACAAACATTAGGAAGTTCTTCTTTACACAAAGAACGATAGACATTTGGAGTAAGCAGCCAAGTAGTGTGGTAGACAGGAGGACTTTAGGGACTTTCAAAACTCGACTTGATGTTTTTTCAGAAGAAATAAGTGAATAGGACTGGCGAGCTTCACTGGGCTCAATGGCCTGTTCTTGTCTCGGGTGTTCTGATGTTCTTATGTGCCGTACCAACAGCTCCAAAGCTCTCCGACTCCTGTACCACTGCCACTCCCAAGACCTTGAGACGGGTGCCAGTGCTGCAGTAACCCCACTATACTGTACTCAGTACACTCCGCTCTCTGCTTGGTCAAGGAGTGAATGTGCATGTTGGTGGGAGGCTGGACTGGTCAAGTAATGCAGAGGACCTAGAGAAGAAAAGGCAGACCAGACTCTTATTAATTAGGTGACGGAGCTCCATTATTGTGGGTAGTGACACCTGCTACATGTTCCATAGCTCTGATAGCCAGTCTAGTCTGTGGGGTGCTGGGCCATCACAACAGAGGAAACGATTTCTAGCGGCTGGTTTTAGCATCAGATCACAGCAAATCCCAATCTTGAACAAAACCAGTCAAGTAAAACAAATAACTAGTTAATAAAGTTCAAAACACAAACAAAATGGAACGAGAACAGAACTTCTGTAAAAGGCTGCTCCTTGTAACCTGGCCAAGTATTTGATGTTCTTACAAACTGAGCATGTGCAGCTCTTATAAGCGTACTGTCTATGGCACCCGAGTTCCACCAGGAAACTTCATTCCTCACCTGAGGAGAGCAAAGACAGCTGGTCAGGTCACGTCCCGTCAGGTCACGTTGGGGGGCAGGCACTGGTACAATGCACCGCCATACCCACCACACAACCACACAGCTCAGGATCCTGGTTAGCAGCCTCACAGGCAGACATGCGGTCCAGTCTCACCCTCTGGAAATGACCCTCTATCTGCCACAGCCAGGTGTTTTATGGACATCCCTTGGCCTGGTCCAGCCTCTCGGGTCAACAATGAGCTGGATCACCCTCGGGTAATCAGCGCCACTTGGCCATAGTGCCGTAACTGACACTCCCTCAAAATGCAGGTCATGTGCCTCATTCAGGACTCCATGAGCAACACAAAGTCACACCAGCGACACCCAAGGATTCTTCACAGTACTGAAGGAGTCCAGTCTTCATCTCAGGTCACTGGGTAGCGTCCATGTCTCACAAACAGGCAGCGCCAGGACTGAAAGACTTGGACCTTCGTCCTTTAGTAGAGATATCAGGACCACCACACACTCCTTTCCAGCGACCTCATGACCACCCCAATGCTCTCCCAATCCGTCTGCTGACTTCATAGGAGGAGTCACCAGAGTCACATGAATGTCACTGCCGAGGTCAGTAAACCTCTCGATGAGGTCGACACTCTCTGCAGATAGACATACTGCTGATGGCCGTACCCAAGAGGCCATTAAAGGCCTGGCTCTTGGTTTTTATCGGGACCCTCACAAGCCCAGACACTCAGACCCCTCACTCAGACTCTCGAAGACAGCTGGGAGTTTGTATTTATAAGGAGTGGCCTACCGGCTCCAAATCGGACATGACAGCTTTGGTTCTCTCCATAACAAACATAATGTTCAAACACAGGGTTCATCATAAATGTGCTTCATGGCCGATGCCTGTGGGACAGCCTTGAGAAACCCAAAGAAGTGATAATATGTTTTATTTATATAGCGCCTTTCCTGCGCTCAAGTAGACTTATCGGGCTGAGTTCAACTTTTGCTCTTGTTGAAGCTTCTAGTGTACTGACGTGGCCTAAAGTTCTGAGACTGACCCAAGTGTTGGTGTTCACAAAGTTGTCTGCTTGAGTGTTTTTAGATCTTTGTGTCAGATGATGACAAGCAGTTCAGAAGTTTCAAAGGCTTTTATTGACAATGACATGAAGTTTATGCAAAGAGTCCATATTGGCAGTGTTGGCCCTTCTTTCTTTTTCAAGACGTCTGCAATTCACCCTGGCAGGCTGTCTGTCTATCAGCTTCTGGGCCCAATCTTGACTGATGGTAGCCGCCAATCTGAATTGGTGGGTTTTGTTTGTCCACCTACCTTCTCAATGGGATGAAGGTCTGGGGAGTTCCCTGGCCATGGACCCCAATTTTTGATGTTTTGTTCCCCGAGCCACTTATTTCTCACATCTGCCTTCTGGCCCGGTGCTCCATCTTGTTGGTCACCAAACTGTTCTTGGATGGTTGGCAGAAGTTGCCGTCGATTGATGTTTTGGTCCCATTCTTTATTCATGACTGTGCTCTTAGGCCACATTGTGAGTGAGAAGCAACCCCACGTGACATGAATGGTCTCAGGATGCTTTACTGTTGGCCTGACACAGGACTGATGGGAGCACCGCTGGCCTTCTCTTTTCTTTTTTCCGGATGCCCCAAACAATCGGAAGGGGGATTCATCAGAGACAATGACTTTCACCCATAAGTCCAATCCCAGAATGTCAGTCTGTCCCTGATGTTTTTCTTTGCTGCCCTTCTTGACACCCACCAGGCCATCCTCCAAAAGTCTCACTCCCACCTGCCTGCTGCCATTCATTCCTGAGTGAGCTCTGCCCTGGTGGTGCCCACAGCTAAATCACCTTTAGGAGACGCTCCTGATGCTCACTGGACTCTCTTGGGCACCCTGACTCCTCCTTCATTTCTCTGTTGTAACTCAACCAGTGTGACAGAGTGACCTTCAGCCTCGTCCTCGTGGACACTGTCACTTTGTGAACGAGAGGGTCACTGAAGTGACATCAGCAGGTCCTTCTGACATGGAGTGGTTTTTCATGTCAGAGAGGGACTTTACAATTCATCTGATGACTCGTCAGAACACTGCGGTGGGCTGGCACCCTGCCCGGGGTTTGTTACCTGCCTTGCTCCCTGTGTTGGCTTGGATTGGCTCCAGCAGACCCCTGTGACCCTGTAGGTAGGATATAGCGGGTTGGATAATGTATGATGGATGGATGGACTCATCAGAACATTCTGGAGTCGATTCAGATTGCTGTCATAAAAACCGAGGCAGCACGCTTTGTGAAAATTCAGATTTGTGTCCTTCTCCAGACTTTGGTCCACGACTGTACACCAACCTCAGCGCACATGAAGTTTGAAAGGACCCCAGTAGTAGAGTCAGAGAGGTAAGCCCCAGATTAGCAGGCCCCTCCATGTTCTGTTATCTGCAGGCCACAGGACTTGATTGTGCCCTGGTCAGAGCTCCGCTGTCCCGTGACTGAGCCGTGAATTGACTGGTATTCCTAAAGGAAGTGCCATAGTTACAGTCAGAGGAGTTAAATATGCCGCAGTGGCGCTGAATTCTTGATCTTTACCAGCTTTATTTTAGCAGTTTAGGAGGCAACCTGAGCCGTAGGTGGGGTGGCTGGAGAAGATCTGACACGTGAGGCCGAGTCCTCACAGAAGAGACACAGGAGGAGTTTGAGACGGGTGACCGCATTTGGGAAGGTGAAAGAATCAAAAGGAAAGTGCCAACCAGTAGGCAGATGCATTAAAGGTGAATGGGCAGGGAACACAAAGACGGGCTCTAAGCCCCTCCTTATCTTTTCAAAAGCTCTGGAAGCTTACAAATGGACGTCCAGTTGGAACGTGTGATGGCAGCTAAACACACACAAATGAGGGCCTGCAAGGAGTGAATCACAGAGCCTTTAGAGGAGAGTCGCTCCACTGGAAGATTTCCCTTCTTATTGTTATACAGCACGGAAGCCATCGGGTTTCTTTTGGCTCGTCTGACACTCGTCATGTTTAATGGGAAAAACTGAGCTGTGCGCAGAGATAAAAAGAGATGGCATTAAAGGTTAGGAGCCAAGTGTTCATTCACCCTCATCGGGTCAGTATGTGGTGGATGGCAGCCATGACAGCCTTGAGTCTGCGTGCCCAGGTCTCCCTCTATCAGGCAGGCAGTCATTTACTAACTGGCTCTGTCTTAAGCAGGGTGGCGGGGGTGCCCAGCCAGCATAGGGCACAAAGGCGGGAACAGACAGGGTAAACACCCACCATGCACCACGGCCCGTCCACCTGACCTGCATGTCTTTGGACTGTGGGATGAAACTGGAGCACCAGGAGCAAACCCAGGCAGACTCGGGGAGAACACGGCGACTCCACGCAGGGAGGGTCCGGGACTCGAACCTCAGTCTCCTTACTGCAAGGCTGCCACACTAACCCCCCATTCTCTATCCGCTGTGCCAGGGGTCCTGTTGAAGGCGGGTGAACAGGCCTGGGCCCCCCCAGGACATTCGCATCGTCATCTTCAAGCCATTCCTGTGTATGTCTGGGCTTGTTGTCCGCTCCCAAGGGTCCCATCGGGTTTTGTTCCCGGATTTCCTCGTATTTCGCTGCCCCTTGTAAGCCTTCCAGATTTTTTTTCTTAAAGTGCTGTAAAACGTGGCACTTGATCTGACGGCCAGTAAGCTCCACTGTGGTCTCATCAGACCAGAGACCCTTTTTCCAGCTGATTTCACAGCCTCCCGTGTGCCTCCTGGTGAGATGTCCACTCACCCCAAAAGCCACGACTGGCACAGTTGTTGTCTACATAATGTCCATCCATCCATCCATCCATCCATCCATTATCCAACCCGCTACATCCTAACTACAGGGTCATGGGGGTCTGCTGCAGCCAATCCCAGCGCGCAAGGCAGGAAACAAACCCCGGGCAGGGTGCCAGCCCACCGCAGGGCACGCACACACATACTAGAGACAATTTAGGATTGCCAATTCACCTAACCTGCATGTCTTTGGACTTTGGGAGGAAACCCACGCAGACACCGAGAGAACATGCAAACTCCAGACAGGCAGGGAGGACCCGGGAAGCGAACCCAGACGGGTCTCCTTACTGCGAGGCAGCAGTGCTACCCACTGTGCCACCGTGCCACCCCCTGCACAATGTCAACCACTGTAACTTGTGACTCCTTCAAAGTTGTCAGAGGTCTCTTGGTGGCCTCCCCCCTCACTTGTCTCCAAGTCCTGACTTGGGCTTTTCTGTAGAGATGCTTGGAGTGTCCTGAGGTCCTCGTTGTGTAGGTCAGGCTGCCACACTGACACCCCCCAAATTGGATATAATCAAGTGAAACCCCAGAATGGTGCCCTCCATTGCACTACTGATGGGACTTGTGAAACCAGTTGGCTGCCCCAGTGAGGTGTTATATGAAAGGGGGTGAATACTTAATGCCATCAGCTCTTTTGTGTTTTATATTTAGAAATAATTTAGGGGTCTTTCTCTGTTGAAATGACATCCACTGTGAATGAATCCAATGAGGTGAACACTCTGTAGCAGGGCTACACCTTCCTGGACTCCAATTCCCAGCCTGCCCTGAGGGTGTCCCTCTGATTGGACGTCTGCAACGGGCACAGGGGCTGCTGGGAACAAGAAGGGCCAACGGCAACTTTAAAAGAGAGCTGGCTAAGCAGAGAAAGGAGCGCCGTTTGCCTGTGTGGATATCACGTGGTGGTCCCACACTACTGTCGTATTTTACTGGTGGCCGTGTGTGTCGGGGGGAGCGCTGCCACGCATCTCAACGCTTCAGAAACGCAAGGACAAACAATATTGTCACCTCTGCAGTGCGCAGGATCTGCCATGAAGCTTCGTTTGTGTCCGTTACATGGGGGTGACTCGGGACATCGGCGTATGTGTGTGTTGTTGTGCGTTGTCGGGGAAGGGGAGGGCCGTCTGATTATCTGTACTTCATATTTACTTTCCATTTAATATATTAATATTATTATTATTCATTCATTCAGGCTGGCTGCGTTCCCAGAGTCCCCACCAAAAATAAATAAATCACCGTCCCTGAAGCTGAGCGGCACCGGACCGCTACCACTCTTTAGAGGGTCTGTAGAGCGCTGTGCTGCAATACACGACAGTACCTGACATCTTCACGCACACACGCGGCCCGGAAACGAAGGGGGCAGCATACAGGATGAGTCTCACGAGGCACAGATAGGACCCAGCGTGGCACCAGCTGGGTGGCAGAGGCAGCCTCACCCCTCTCAATGCCCCTTCTCTCTCAGTGGGCTGTGCCCCTGTGCTACGCTACCCTCTCCCACCTGCCATCCTCCATTCACCCAGCCACCCGTCACATGTGCTCTGTAATACGTTCTGTACTTTCAGGGGTCTCGCTGGTCTGTGCGGTGAGGTGAGGTGATATCTGGCAGGAGTTGAGCTTGGGCAGGGATGGCGGGGTGCCATACGGTGGGACGTTCAGCAGGCAGCTTGGCATTTGGTATAGCTCTGTCTCTTTATCAAATGTCACCTCTTTATTAGTGCAACGTCTTTTCATTTTGTATTGCCTGGAATAATTTCTGAAGTTTGAGGGATCAAGTGTCCAGAGCCTAACGGCTTTCACCTTTCTTTCTTTCTTTCTTTCTTTCTTTCTTTCTTTCTTTCTTTCTGCAGTGTGATGCCCACTTAGGCCACGTCTTCGAGGACGGACCCCAGCCCACAGGACTTCGTTTTTGCATCAACAGTGTTGCTCTGACATTCAAGGCTGTTTCAAAGTGACTGGCATGATGGCGGGCGGTGTGACCACCGGGTGGACGTTGTTTGGGACTCGGGCTGGCGCCACAAGTTTCTTTTTTTTTCCTTTCTCCCTCTTACGGTGTTTTAAAATTTACAGTAAATTTGCCACCCTTTAAGTTGCTCTGCTTTAACTATGGCCAACAGTGAAGTATATGACCTGGGTGGGGTGGCGGGGTGTCAGGGGGGCTACAGCCCAGTGCACAGACAGATGGCCTTCTTCTTTATAAACACAATCAAATGCAGTTCAGATGACTGGGTGATGGAAGTTGCTGCATTCGGACCCCCCTGCGTGTGGGTGGGTGGGCTTCTCAAAACCCGACTTCTGGACCCCATCCCGTGCTGCGCTTCTCCCCAGAAATGCTCGAGTGCTGAGTGGAGTTACCCTAGAAGTGATTGCCCCTCATACCCTCATAATGGGTCTCTCAGTTTCACACATCGATGCCCAGCTCTCTGGTTGGTGATTGGTATGAAGCTGGCAGATTAACAACACCAACGCCATTTATTTCTGTCACACGTTTTCATAGAAGTGCTGTCACTAAAAGTGCTTTACAATTTGAAGGAAGAGAAAATCTAAAAATAAAATTGGGCAACGCTAAGAAACAAAGAATAAAGTAAAGTCTGATGGCCAGGAGGACAAAAAAAACACAAAAGAAACTCCAGAGGCTGGAAAAAAAAAAAAAACAAAATCTTCAGGGATTTCTGAGGCCACAAGACCACCGAGCCCTCACTGGGCATAAATGACGATGACAAAGCGGGGCTCCTCCACACCGAGGACACACTGGTTTGTGTGTGTCGCCCCCCCTCGCTGTGCCCACACACATTCACTCCTAATGCAGTGCTTTCCACGCCACCGATGGCATCAAATCCGCAATTCTCACCTGGAAGTCGCGATTCCCAGTAAGCCCTCCAGTTTTCTGCCCACTCGATCGGCTGTCATGTTTGTCACCTGATCAGCTGCTCTTCTTTGTCAAAGGAGGCGCGGGCGGTGGGTCTGAAATGGCGGTGCTTACTGACAGTGTGACCTGACTG
Source organism: Polypterus senegalus (assembly GCF_016835505.1). Classification (NCBI taxonomy): domain Eukaryota; kingdom Metazoa; phylum Chordata; class Cladistia; order Polypteriformes; family Polypteridae; genus Polypterus; species Polypterus senegalus. The sequence goes on along the minus strand of NC_053158.1, from coordinate 414,464 downwards.
GGTCACCAGCTCAGTGGACTGGACATGCTGGGTCCTGCCAGAGGTGACCGTGCTCATTTGATGTCACCTCTGGCTTTCTGTGTGGTGCATTCGGTTCTGGTGGGCATGTTGTATTTGCCAGTCCTCATGTGGTCCCTTTGTGACATTATGCCCGGGCACAGATGTTAGATGTTTCGTTGGTTTATACAAACGGGTGTCATCTGCCATCCTGGCACGTTGTCTTTTATCAGTTTTTTGGGTTTGTATTCCTTTATTTCCCAGAGTGCATGTTGATGGTCCCGACACGCATACCAGTCACGTGTCCAGAATCCAGGGCTGCAGGGGGTCCCTTCAAGGCCCCCCTCTCTAGGCCTGTGCCGACAGATGATTTGGATTCGGACCCCTTCACTTGGTCACATTGGCTTCTGTCGCAGTCTTGTGTTAAAGTCATTTGAGTTCATCAACATCAAGCAGCACTCAAAACCCCAGAATGTCAAAGTGAAAACAAACGCGTTAAAAAACTGAAAGACCCCCATTGGCACAAGACCCTTTGGTGTATCCTGTTGATGATTGTCGAGATGCCCGCCTGCGGTCGATTGGACTGATTAGGAGAGGCACAGCCGCCATCGCACCTGCACGTCAGAACAGCTCATCCCCCCGAGGAGACCACCAACAAGGTCTAAGGAGAAGCTTGGATTACTGCTGGTGGGGCCAGCAGGAGGGCGCTTACCCCGGTGGTCTGTGTGTGCGGTGACTTCAGATGAGGACCTGACTCTCGGTGGTCGTAAATGACGGGAAGGGCAGGGGTGTCCTCATGTCCACCCTCGTGACGGATGGCGGTGGCCCTTTCCTGAGTCGGAGGATTGGGGGAGCAGACGTGCACAGGACAATACCACCATCCCCAGAACGCTTGAGGGCAGCCCCCCTGGGTTGCTGTGGCTCCACGGATTTCGCAGAGCATGCTGGGAGTTGGAGTTCGCTGCAGCCCTGCTGTGTTCCATGGGGGCCACCAGGGGGAGATGCAGAGGCCTACATTGGGTTTCCTCCACACTTGAGAGTACCGATGAGCCCCCTGAAGTGCAGCATAAAGGAGGAAGAGGATGAGGATGAAGAGGAGTGGACGGTGAAAAGAAAGGACGGTGTTGCATTGTGCTTTGGTGCTTAGGAACTGTGGGGATTGAAAGAAAAGGTACTTACCCGCTATAATAAAGTGTGCTGTGTGCCAAGACTTGTGTCTGTCTGTGCCAGGGCTGGGCGGCTGGAGCGCCCTCTGGTGGCCACGGCTTGACCACCCCCTGCCTCTAATTGGCTATCCCTCTAAAATCTAATGTGTGGCGAGCCTACTGGTGCACAAAATGGCTGCGGTGGTATCATCCCAGTGGGTGGCACACATGGTGGTCGTTGAAGTGGCCCCCCACTATGTACATGTAAAGAATTCTTATCACTTCACCCCTCAGCAGAAGGTCCGACAGGTGAGCACCAAGTGATGAGGTCAAAGGGGTTACCTGCAGAGTCAGGCTTGTGCTGAGGCTCTACAGCCCTGAGGGTCCTCACGAGCTCAGTGGGCTTCCATAATTCTTAAATGGGGGGTCTCACCTTTGGGGCTAAGGGTCCCCGGTAAGAGAACAGGTGACCCAAAACCCAATGTTCACTCCAGCAAACCTGTGGAGATGGAGGAAACTTCCAGAAGGACAACCGTCAGTGCAACACGATAGAGCGGGCCAGGCAGGAGCAGCTTGTCCTCGGTAAGTGACACGCAAAGGTCTGGTTGGCATTGGCAAGATGGCACCTGAGGGACTGTGAGAAACACGACTCTCTGGTCTGATGAAAGTGACATCAACGTCACATCTGCAGGCCCAGCTCGTCACCGGCCTCAGAGGGGCCACACAGGGCCAGGGTAAAGCTGATCTCCTTGGTGGGCACCTGGACGGGACACGGGACAACTCTGGGAACGTCCTTGAATGGCCCAGGACCTGAGCCCAGCCAAAGCTGCTGAGAACAATCGCAGACGGTCCCCAAGTCCAGGGGGCTGTGAAGCTCCTCGTGTCTGACCCCCCGAGACCCCGGGCTGAAGCTCTGCGTGAAGGGGCAGTCGGACCCTTCAGGGTTGTGGTCTTCTTATAAATCTGCTGCTCGTCTCTTCGCTTTGACATTCTGGGCCATTGAGTTCAACTTGAGGACGGAAAAACTGACATTGAAGGACCAAACAAAGGCGTGAAAGTGAGGGACTGAAAACTTTCTGAGGGACGTTTACACGGGACACTGGCGCTTGGAGGCGTGTCTTAAACAACATTCACGAAATAAATATGCAAATGAACACAAGATGTGAGCGTCCATTGATGAACGTCCCACGGGTTACGTCTTTCATTTTGTCTGTACGGCACGGCTTGAATTTGAGGCCACCAATCAAAACGCAGCACTTGCCAGAGCCCGCCCCCTCGGCTTTGACGAGTCAAAGTGACAGGTTTAAATTCAAAATGGAGTCTTGATGGCTTGCAGATGACCATTAAGAGAGGGCATGGCGTGAGTTCTCAGATGCGGAAATCGGGTCTGAATGGGTGGGCAGAGTGAAGACTGGCAGCGTAAAGCCCCTCTTGGATTGTTCAGTGACTGCCGGCCGGCACACGTGTTGCCTCATGTTCTTCTGAACAGAATTTTGAACGTGTTTACCCATCTAAATGGTGGCGCTGCAGTATCTGGCTATTGATGGCACCTCGCACAGCCTGTTTAGAATTGGCAGACCCTCAGCGCGCCCGTGGCTTTCGTTGGTGACTTTGACAGGATTTGGAGGGTCTCCGTCACTGGCCCAGAAGGATTATTAAGTACGTCATGTGACTCCAGGCTGTGACACATCATCACGTGCACCAATCAGCTTGCTGTCTGGGAGGAGCTCAAAAATAAAGGGCTACGTTGGAGGGAATGTGTGACACAAACCTAATGTGTTAATAACAGCGCTGTTACGTTGTGCCCGTGGCAAGCTGCCCATGGCTCTTCTATTTTGTGCTTTTTCCAGTAATTAATGGCTGGCAGGGCAGCAGCATTGGCTAAGGTGGCATCCAGGGACATCCGTGATCCAAACTCAACAGCCACTGCCCTGCTTAGTGGCCAGATGACCGGTGAAACGTGCCGAGCAGACCAATCCGACCACCGGCGCCCCTCGAGGTCGTCACCCGTCACACCTCGCCGCAGGGTATAAACAGCGAGGACGCCCAGTGGCCAATCTGCAAAGTGCAGCAAGAGCACAGCTGGCTTACGGCCCTCTCACATCACACGACGTTTCGGTTGTACACTTCATTGATGTAACCTCGGCCATCGTGTGTGTGCTCATCACCCAGAGGTACAACGCCAAGAATGTGTGGTGAGGTGCCCGGGTGTGTTGGACCTCACAAACAGAAGAGGGGCTCATCTGTCCAATGCCATTTATTTTAGGTGAACAGAAGGGCTGGGATTGCAGCTGAACCTCACTGTGCCCATAAAGCCTTGGCACGGGCACTGGCACCATCAGGCAGCACATCTATGGCTGTCAGAAAAAGGGACGAGCGCAGGATACTTGGGGAACGTGAAGTGGTACTGGAAGGCCATCTTCAGTTTGTCATCGTCATGTAATCGGACATCCGCAGTCGTCAAGTTTGACACCCCATGACTAGAAGTCGTGTCATGTGACGTCAGCGTAACTCAGTTAAAAATGGCGACGGCCCACTCCGCCAAGAACACCATCAGCCAGCGCCATGTCAACTGATCGACAACATCAGCCCACCTTCCTCTGCCGTGGAGGGGCACCAGGCTCATTCCTGCACAAAGCACTCCAACGTCCACACGGCTATGAGCCCAGATCCAGAACCTTCTGAACGACTGGCATCCCCTGTGCTTTCCACCATTCAAATTTTGTTCATCAAGTATCCGCCATCTTGTGTGCTCCGTCTGGCCAGCTACTAACCTCACTTGTTCTGAGAAAGTAGGTGGGAGACGAGCCCAACCGTGGTGGGCACAAAGCAGCAGCCTCCTGAGGATGGAATGCCAGTGCACCACAGGGCATCATTACCCGCACTGGGCCAGTTTAGTCAGCCAGACATGTGTGGCCTTGATATGTGGAACTAAACACAACGTGGACCCTGGGAGATCATGCAGACCCCAAGAAGAGATCGAGCCGAGTCCCTCATCGTGGGTCCGGGGGGCTGTGAAGTGACACCGCTAACTGCTCTCCTGCCCATTTGCTATTCGACATAAAGGCCACCAGCAGACAGGTGAGGCGAGTCACTCTGAGTGGGCACGAGGGGCCGACAGGGGACCTGAAGATGAGCTCTGGGATTGTCTGCCATTACAGAAGGACAGGGTGTCCGTGAAGGAGCTGACCGCATGAGAGACGTGTGGGGACCGTGGGCTGGATGTGTCAACATAAGAGCTGCGTGGTGACAACTGGCATGAGCCCCACGGTCCGCGGTCTCAAAGGAGACATGAAAAAAAAGGAAATTGTGTGAATGATGAAATTCTCAATAAGTTTGTTATAAAAGTGGACGGGGACTTGCACGACAGGCAGAAGTGGCACCTGCTTATGCCATCTGTAAGTGGCGCCATGCCGTAAAAGTAAAATATGAATGAATAGTTTGTGGAAATGCGCCCCCCTCAGGCCAGACACACTGTGCGCGCACATTGCCTGTACAGTTGACTTTATTGAAACGGGCACAATGGAGGGCAGGCAGTGTGGACTTTAGACCCCCAATCCCACTGATAAATTTCACTAACGTTCTTTCTCAGGTCTTCTGTAACTCCTTTCATTGGAGGCCTGTTGTGCCGCTAATTGCGACCTTTCAGTCAACTTCACATTTCTGGAAAGGATCAGCTGAGGTGATGTTAAGACTCGGGTGGGCCGGCAGCCACCAAGCTCGAGTGCTCATATTTTGCTGCCCTCACAGGTCCCACTGGGCCTACTGCAAGGAAAGCATCGCCTCAGCCTGCTCTAATTTAGGTCTTTGTCATTCACATTGTGTTTATTGGTTGACTGAGTGACCAAAGGGGGGCACTTACTTTGTCACGGGTGTGGCAGAGATTTTGGGGAGCCTTTAAGAAATGAAATAGATTTTAAAAAGTGTGTGTCATGTCGACTCAGGTTGTCTTTTTTACTTCACAAAATGTGCTTGGAGATCAGAAACCATGAAGCCTTCTGAACTCGCAACAATAGAGGAACTCAGCGAGGGGGCAAATACTTTTTCACAGCCCTGTGATTTGTTATTCATGAGCAGGGCTCCGTTTTCACCTTGACATTAAAGAGTCTTTTTCTGTTGGTCAAAAATATAACTGAACTCCACGCCGCAGAAGAGCAACATGTGAGGACTTCCAAGGTGGTGAAGCCTTTGTGGCGCTGCTGCCCCTCATCCTGTGCCCACCATAGCTCCATTACCATTCTGTGCCCACCTCGAGGACTTTGGGTCTTGTTCCTCTTCTCATGCTCTTTCTTTGACGTTTTCGGTGTTTGATTCAAATTAATGTCACTCGCACATTTAATGTGACCGCAACTCGTGTGATGTTACGAGAAAGGCGGAGTCATTTGTAAGTCAACTTGGACAGCAGACACGAGTCTTCGTCACATGTTCTTCTTCTTCTTCTTCATTAAGTCCCAGTGGAGTTCAGTTGTCTTTTTGATCAACAGAAAAAGACTCCTTAATGTCAACGTGTAAACAGATCCAAATTACAAATCACAGGACTGTGCAAAAGTATGTGCCCCCTTGTTGCACCCAACCAACTGCATTGTTTTTTGAAGACAGATGTTTATTGTGAAATTGGTGTCTGCAATACATTCCAAAAAAGTTGGGACAGTACAGTCTGGGACTCATAATGAGGTGACAACTTGAAAGAAGAAGGTGATGTGTGGCAGGTCAGGCGGCCGTGTCCTAGCAGATAAGAAGTCTCCTAAAACTGGTGGGATTTTGGGTGTTTCACCCTCAACAGTGCAGAAGGTAATTAAGGTGATTAAAGGTCAAGGCTGAAATCCAGCTGTGAATGTGTGTGTCACCTCTGGCCCCTCAGACATCACCGTCTAATGGATAGCAGGACGTGGGCTCAAAAGCTCCTTGGTAAACCTTTGTCACCCGACACCAGTCACAGTGTGGAAGCCACACATCACTGGTACCCAAAGATGCCACCAGCTTCTCCAGGCTCGGTCTCATCTGAGATGGAAGGCAGGGTAGGAGAATCATCAAGTCAACAGATGCCATGTTCTCCCGGCCAAAGATGAAACGGACCATCCAAGTCCTATGTCAGCGTCTGTCATGGTAGCCATCTGTGAGGGCACCACTAGACTGGCACAAACTGTGGAGCAGTACATGGCATTTTTTCCAGGGACATCCCACCTTTTTAACTCCAAATGACATTCTGCCCGAGTTACGTGTGCCCGGCTGCCAGCTGCATTGTGAAGAACACCAAGCCAGATGCCAGCTCGTCACTCCTCCTCTGGTACACAAATGTAGCAAAGCCATCGGCAGAAGCTCACCAGACGAGAGGGTCTTCAAATGGGCTTCATAAAAAGGGCATTGAGGGAGTCAGCAGTTCTCATGGAGGTGGGCAGCTCACCCCACCAGCTAGAAACGACTCCTAAAGAGTCTGGCCTGGGACGAGGAACAGGTGAAAACTGTGCTGGCTCAACTTAACCCACGGGGGTCTTTGGCGCCCGCCTCAGTGGGGGACACGCACCTGGCCTCACGTGACTTGGGGGGCATTTTCATGACATCCAGTAAGGCGCCTTTGAAATGTTTTTGATGGAGCGCAGGGTGGAGAGAGATTCCCAGTCGATCCCACTTGTGTGTGTTGGTGGTCTCTAAACGGCCCCAATGTTTTTGGAATTAAGATTGCAGGCAAAAAAACAAACAGTGGCTTGAAAGAAACCGCGCTGAGCAGGAAGAGAGCGTCTGGGCGTCGGGCACCGGGCACCTCCACGATACAAACTGCACAAGGCTCTTCTGTGGGCTCCCTCTGTGTTTGCCGACCCACCGGGGGTCTTGCTCATCTGCTCGGGATGTACCATCCTCCTCCTCTTCGCTGAGCGGGCTTTAGTGAAGTGGCACGAGCTGCGACGTGCCAAAGGGAGAGGGCAGCCTGCGCAGGGTTGGCGTGTTCCTCCGGAATCCGTAAAGCCCGTTGTAGCCGAAGACGGGGCGCACCGATGCCAGGAAGTGACCGTGTCCGTCCCGCACCTCCGACGAGTAACCTGCAAAACACAAGCGCAAGAGACGGTGAGCTGGCCCAGCGGCAGGGGGTCCCGTTCGTCTTGCGGTCACTCCAGGGTCTCACAGCTCACTTCACCTTCACCTTCAGCTGTCTGCTCATCTCGTTAGGCCGAGTGCAGCGTGTGGCCGTCAGGGTCCACCTCACCTCATGGTGGTCTTCTTCTATTCAGTCTGCCTTTTAAATAGCAGTGATTTCATCTCGGTGTCCTTATTAGTATGATTAGCAGACCCCTTCATCCAAAGTGACTTACAAATGAGGTCAACATAGCGGAGTAGCTGTCAGTATGGCAGGACAAGGTGACAGAGCACCAAGCTTGACACACCTCCTCTGTCACTCAAACGCAGCAAAGGCGACATCAGCTTCGACAGAAGCCCACCAGATGAGGGGGTCTTCAGATACGCTTCATAAAAAGGGCACTGAGGGAGTCAGCAGTTCTCATGGAGGTTGACAGCTCATCCCACCAGCTAGAAACGACACATAAAGGGTCTGGACTGCGACAGGTGACATCACCTGCAGCCCTGAGGGGGCAAGACGGACCCTTACAAGGGTCTCCATGTATGGAGGTGCTGACCCACTCTGTAGGTGGCCATCAAGGACTTGCAGTTAAAATGTGTCACTAAGCTGGTCTCCAAATGGCACCTTACTGGTCCCTTTTGAAGCCGTTGACCAAGAACCAGTTTGTCCTCCCGTGTCACGCAGGGCGCCTCCTCTGCCTGGGGTTTCACGTTTCGGGTCCCTTTTGTTCATTTTGGATGCTCTGCGTTATGCAGATGATGGTGGGTGGTCCTCTAAAAGGGCGGGGCCATCTGCCAATCACTGCCCTGCACCCTAAAGGCAGAGGGGCTCCCACACTACATCTGGAGTTGGCGAGTGGCATTTGTGTTTCTGCTGGGCTTTGCTACTTTGATTCGTTGGATATCTGGACCACTTGCTCTGCTGTGTGACTTTGCCACTAGACTTGGATTGCCCTCACGCTGGCAGCTCCTTTGTGCCATGTGTGTGTGCCCTGTGGAACTTCATGTGCTGAGACAGCATTTCTGTGATAACAAATCATTTCTTTTATAAAGGCCCCTTTTTGTGTCTGGCCAGGGGTTTTGATGAGATTTCTCCCTCTAGAGGGCATTTTTGAGAACGTTTTTTAGAACATCAGAACAATCTGGACGAGAGCAGAGCATCCAGACCACCAAAACTCGCCAGTCCTCTCCAATTTATTTCTTCTAAAAAAACATCAAGTCGAGTTGTGAAAGTCCCTAAAGTCCTCCTGTCCACCACACTAAGTGGTCGCTTATTCCAAGTGTCAATCGTTCTTTGTGTGAAGGAAAACTTCCTGATGTTTCACCTCCACAAGATTCCAGCTGTGTCCCCGTGTTCTTGATGAACTCATTTTAAAGTCACCGTCCTGATCTACTGGACTAATGCCCTTCGTCATTTCAAACACTTCAGTCAGGTCTCCTCTTCATCACTCTAAAGGCTCAGCTCTTTTCATCTTCATCTCTCATCCTCTGTAGCCCCCATAATCAGCCTGGTCGCTCTCCTCTGGACCTTCTCAAGTGCTGTTATGTCTTTATGGAGACCCAAACTGCACGCAGGACTCCAGATGAGGCCTCACAGGTGCATTATTAAGGTTGAGCAGACCCTCCTGTGACTTGTACTCCACACGTCAAGGCGCTATATAACCTGACACTCTGTTAGCCTTCTTAATGGCTTCTCAACACTGACTGGCACTTGATAGTGTGGAGTCCACTACGACTCCTAAATCCTTCTCATAAGGTGGACTTTCCAGTTTCAGACCCGATCGCGTACTCCAGCATCCCTTTAGTTTTGACTTGGAGTCCCAAAAGAATTAATCAGGATGAACTGCAGGTGCAGAGGTGACTGGACCACCGGGGTCAGGTGACCATAATATAATAACAGCTCTCAGGGTTTTATAAGAGTGTGGATGCAAAGACCAAAACTGTTAAATTTAACTTTGGTGGGGCAAATTTTGAGCAGATGTGGCAAAGGGCAGACTGGGAGAAGCTGTTGAGCGTGGAGACAGTCGAGGAGCAGCGGAGCAGGTTTGAAAATGTCTGACATGTCATGCAGGACAGGGACAAACCTACTGTGATGGACGGCTGGGGATCCTGCCTGGACGGGACGCCCTTTTCAAGAGAAGACCGGGGGAATGGGCATACTACCAGGGACACGAGAGGGCAGCCCCCTTGGTTTACATCGGTGCCACGGAATTGGAGCTCAGAAGCTCGACCCAGTGGGGGTCTGTGGTCACCACCAAGGGGCACCTGGACAGCACCAGAGTCTGGACATGCAGCACTTCTGCCATCCCAGGTGTTCTCACTCCATTCAGAGGCCAGAGTCAGGAGGAGGAGGAGGAGGAGGAGGAGGAGGAGGACGAAGCTTGGGAAGAAAGGAGTAGAGGTGGCAAAAGGAAGAGAAGGACTGAATACTGTGTTGTGTGCGGGACCTTTGTTTAGTAAAACGTGTGTTTTGGACATGCGGTGTCTGTCTGTCTGTCTGTCTGTCTGTGGCCGGGGCGCATCTTCTACACTACATCTGGAATTAATAGGAAATGTGAAAATAAATATGTAGTGGGTTAATAAAGAGTTAAAAAAGAAGAGCTGCAAAGGAAAAAACAGACGAATAAAACAAATAACTTCAAAGGGACTCATGGGGCGTATGAGAAGAGGAGGGCAACCATTAAGAAGGACATCAAGGAGGCTTAAAGACAGTTGGAGAGGACAACAGCAGATGAGGAGAAGGACGACCATAAGAGACCCTGAAAATAGGAAGAGAAGAGTCAAGGAGGAGGTGAAGAGCATCAGGAGTAGTAAAGGGGGGTTAAAAGATACAGACAGTGAGATAGCGGACCCCCTAAAGTCACATTTTAATGAGGTCTTCACAAGTGGATAACCTCAGAGCAGTAACAGGGACTACTAAGGAGGTGCCGAGGGATTTAGAGAAGAGCTGCTGAGATGAAAGAGGCTGGCATCACACAAATCACCAGGAGCAGATCAGATTCACCACCGAGGTGTTAAGGAGGCCAGCGAGTGAAGACAGAAACCCTGACACAGATTTATAGGACGTCACTGAGCACTGGAGAGACTCTGAAGGACTGGAAAATGACAAATATCATCACGTTATATAAAAAGGGTGACCGGGCAGAGCCAATCAGCTACAGGCCAGTAAGCTTAACGGGCATCACAGGAATATTAATGGAAGGGATTATTAAGGAGAAGATGGAGCAACACCTGGCAAGGACAGGACAGTCAGCGTGGGCTCAGAAGAAGGAGGTCGTGTTTTACTAACAGGCTGGAATTCTATGAGGAGATACAAAAGGATACGACCAGAGAGGAGCAGATGAGATGATTGATGTGGACTTTCAGAAAACATTTGATGAGGTGCCACATGAGAGGGTGGGCATCAAACATAGAGAAGTGGCAGGTCAGGGTGTGGGGTGTAAATGGGTGCAGAACTGGCACAGGAAGCAGAGGGTGATGGTACCTGGGAAATGATCAGAACTGGGTGAAATTAAGAATGGCATCCAGCAGGGGGCAGAGGTGTGGCTGCTTTTAATATGTAGAAATGATTTGGATAGGAATATAAGGAACAAGCTGGTGAAGTCTGCAGGTGATACCAAGACAGAGTGGACTGGCACATAAACAAGAATTCACTGAATCATCACCGAGGGATTTGGTCAGCAGACAGGTTTGGGTAGATTTGTGGATGATGAAATTAAATGTCAGTAAATGTAAAGAATGACAAGTAGGAAGTCAAAATGTGAGGTCTGAATACACAACGGGGGTCTGAAAATCAGGAGAACACCTTCTGATGAGGATTTAGGAGTCGTAGTGGACTCTAAGATATCGACTGGCAGTCAGTGTTGAGAAGCCATTAACAGAATGCCAGGTTATATAGCGCCTTGACGTGTGAAGCACAAGTCACAGGAGGTGACGCTCAAGCTTTTTGACACACTGGTGAGGCCTCATCTGGAGTCCTGGGGGCAGTTTGGGTTTCCATAAAGACACAGCAGCACTAGAGGAGGTCCAGAGAAGAGCGACCAGGCTGATTATGGGGGGCTACAGGGGGTGAGTTATGAGTGAAGATTCAAAGAGCTGAGCCTTTAATGGAGATGAAGAGGAGTCCTGACTGAAGAGTTTAAAATGGTGAAGAGAGTCAGTCCAATGGATCAGGATGGTGACTTTAAAATGAGTCCATCAAGAACACGGGGACACAGCTGGAAACTTGTGAGGGGTGAATGTCACACGGACATCAGGAAGAGAAGCACAGGCATTTGGATTAAGTGACCAAGTAGTGTGGTGGACAGCAGAACTTTAGGGTCCCTCAATACTCGACTTGATGTTATTTTAGAGGAGTTACATGGGCTGGACTGGTGAGCTCTGGTGGGCTGAATGCTAACGTTTGCAGATGAAGTTTGTTTAATTGGGCTTTGAGGAGGTTCCTTATAGGTGGACAAGACAGAAATCTGTAATGTCTGGTGGGCATCATTGCAGGACACAGCATGTTATTATAGTCGTGTGAAAATTAGGAGCCTATTAGGACTTCACACATCTGTTCTCATCTCATCGTGACCACTTATGGACCCTGCACATGGAAAATTCTTTAGGGAATCAAACCTCACACTCCTGTGGCATTGCTCTAAAGAGCGGCCCTGGCGCATTGAGTGTACAGAGAGTCAATGTAGAGACCTGACGTGAGGGGCGACGTGTGCCCACCTCAGCTGGCTGAACTCAAGACTTGCTACTGCATTTTGAGCCATCTGCATTAGCTTGGTGACCTGTGGCGTGCCAACCCTGCCAGCTGATGATTAAAGTAGCACAGTAGTGAGAAGGCTGGCAGAGGCTGGGCTGCGTATTCCATTAGATGTTTTAAGCTCTTCCTCTTATTTCGTGCATTCGTTTAAAGTTTGTTAAAAAGTAAAAAGTCGTTCACAAGACCCCCGACGAGTCGTCACGACTTGCGGGGTTCGGGCAGAATGACCGCGAAGAGACGGCGCTGCAGCGGCCCCTGGCGGCCAATGACTAGAAACGCAGGGGATCGCAGCGCCGCACGCGAGTGACAGTAATGGCTGAAGGACTCGCCGTTGGTCTGTCCGTCTGTCCGGCGGGCGGTCTGCCTGTCGGCGACATGAAAGCGGACTGTCATTTGTCGCTCTGGCAACGCCAGCCGCGGGGAAGCCGACGCACCGGTTTGGCCGGCATTGCTGCCCCTGATACAGTAAGTGGGCAAACGAGCCGCGAGAAACAAACAAGAGGGCGGCCTGGCGAGGGCAACGTGCCAATGTTCAGGGAGGGAGGGAGGCAGAGGAGAGTCCACCGTACCTGTGCCCCCCTCGGCGTTCCTCTTCCTCAGGTAGAGAGAAGCAGCTCCGTGATGGTTAAACCGGTCAGCCAGGGGTCCCAGGATTGACGTGCCGCCTTTGGACTGCAAGAAGAAGAAGAAGAAGAAGAAGGATTAATGCCGCCCAGTCTGGGGTGTTCATAAGAAACTTGAAGATTTATGTCATGAGGTAGAAGTGCCTGACCAAGCAGAAGAATCGATCGCTCCAGATACTTGAAATGTGCTTCGATTGAGATGTTTAAATAGTCTAACTAGAAATGTGTCACTTGTCACCCTCTGATGAAGGTCCATCGAGGGCTAGTAAAGGGTCAAACCCAAAAAATCACCTCATATTCGTAATCGGTGACCCTGAAATCATCTAAAACGACACCCCACATGCCTAGGCTTGAAATCTGCCATTTTGAAGAGCTAGGGCTAAGACCACCGGTTACGGACCAAATGTCAAAACTAGGATTAGAAGTGCAGTGATGGACTGGTCTGGATTGAGCAGGTTAGCAGGTCAGCAGCCATATCACCCTGTAGCCCTAGACTGGTTGCCCACGGAAGCTAAGCAGGGTTGAGCCTGGTCAGTACCTGAATGGGAGACCTTCTGGGAAAACTAGGTTGCTGCTGGAAGAGGTGTCAGTGAGGCCAGCAGGGGTGCTCACCCTGTGGTCTGTGTGGGTCCTAATGCCCCAGTATAGTGATGGGGACGCTTATACTGTAAAAAGCACCGCCTTCGGATGAGACGTTAAACCGAGGTCCTGACTCTCTGTGGTCATTAAAAATCCCAGGATGTCTTTCGGAAAGAGTAGGGTGTTACCCCGCATCCTGGCCAGATTTGCCCATTGGCCTCTGACCGCCATGGCCTCCTAATCATCCCCATACACTGATTGGCTTCATCACTCTGTCTCCTCTCCACCAGTAAGCTGGTGTGTGGTGGGCGCTCTGGCGCACTATGGCTCCTGCCCAGACATTGTCCCTGCTTTGTACCCACTGCTTACTTGGATAGTTGCCATTCCTCCACCACGACCGCTGTGTCCCCAGTCTGGATTGAGCAGGTTAGAAGATGACAGGACATGACGTGATGTGACCATAAATGTGACCAGCAACCTCAAGATGCCATAAACGACCCTCCACAGTCTGTATTAATGAGCCCTTTATTTTCAGGTTTTGTAAAGAGGAGTAACTTTGACACCTCGTATCTTATTAGGGGGTGAACTCCCAGGGTCCACTGAAGCACAACTTCAAGTTCTTCTGGTCATTTGTGCTGAAGACACCTGTTGGTTTGTTCTTTATCATAAGGTTGGCATTTCCTGCACAAAATATGGCTTTCAGATCTAGAGGGACAAAAATAGGGGCATCCCCAAAAACTCAACATCATGCAGAACTGGACATTAAGGCGAGTTGAATGGTATGTCATGTGTGGGGGTCTTCTCATCCCGGTCAGTCAGGAGGCACCAGACAAACAAAAACTGGAGGTGAGGTGAAGTCATCCAGAAGGAACTCAATAATCACAACGTGCCAAGCAGTGGCATCCTGCCCGGTGTTCACCCCCGCACCACACTGAGTGTTGCCAAGGCAGATCAAAGGCTCCCCGCCACCCCAAACTGGACAAACAGGTTGGAAGATAAGTAGATAATGGAATGGTAGCCTCTAATGACCAACCTGAGGACAATGAAATCATGAAAGCTCTCCACCTGAAATGCTCCCGGCCATCTGAAGTGTCACGTCTGCACTTGAAAAGGAAGAAGGCATCTCCTCCAAAATGGTCGACAGATAAACAAACGCCTTGAAAATGTCAAATGCAGCCATCCATCTTGAACCCCACCGCCTCATTCAAGATCGCACACTCAAGGTGCCAGCGTGGTTCTTCAGAGCGATGCCATAGGGCACCCAGTTTTGGTTTCCAAAATATCCATCCACATGAAGGTTCCAGAACTTTCCTTGGATCTGAATGTAGGAGAGCAGAGCAGTCCTGATTTTAACAGGACCCTCACGGCCCACAGCCACACAGGCTCAGGACTGGTCTTCTTGGTCTGCTGGATCCTAACCCTGGCACAATAAAGGGTTCAAAGCCTAGAGGACCAAAGAACTTCTCACAGAACTGAAGGGCTCTTTGTCAAGCGAGGGGCACCAAACCACCCAGTATGGTGCCAATAACGTAGCAGAATTTTTAGTAGCCTATCCTGGCATCTGTGGGCACATTGCTGGATGCCATTTTAAAGATGCCAACGTGCTATTTGTTGGCGTTTCCTTTTTGTTGCACTTAACTTTAGTTGTACTTGTGAGTTTTGTGCTCCTTGAAAGTCGTTACAAATTTGACTAAACTTCTTTAAAAAAGCAGAGGAAGGAGTGACTGGCACACTGTTATACATATGTGGGGGGTCCCCTTGGGGGTCAGAGCGCGATGTGGTCATTTACTACTGGCACTAAAAGAGAAAGATGCCAGCACAGGCTGCCCACTGCTCCACTCCATGCCCTGTATAGATATTTCTGTTTCTATATTCTGCATATTAAACATTCATCTCCCCGGTTGGGCACTTCTTTGGGTTCTGCACCCTCAGCTACAATCTGACATCTTTAAAAAATAAAGAAAACCAAAGCCCACCGGCCGCACTTCTGACCGGACACGGCCCTCGCATGAAAGTTCGGGGCGACCACTTGTACCTGTCGGCCCAGTCGTCGATCGCTCGGTGGCCGCCCCCGCCTCGCCTCGCCGCGCCCCGTCTCTTACCTGGCCGGTCCTCCTGAGCACAGCTGGCACGGGTTTGCTGCTGAAGTAGCCGATCGCGTGTCGGTCCGCCTGCGCGTTGTACGGGGGGATGACGGAGCCCAGCTTGGGCAGCGAGCGGCTGAAGTCCTCGGCGATGCTCCCCACGGCCACGCAGTCCAGGATGAAGGTCTGCTCGCGCAGTCTCAGGCGGGCCGGGTCAGGCACGGGGGCGAAGCGACTTCTCGCAGCCATTGCGCCACACTGAACGAAAGCGCGCTGGGAAGCGAAACAAAACGCCAGGCTGGTTGTCATAGAAGTCCGAGCCCGTTGTCTGCTCCCCGCACTCCCCGTCAGGGGGCGCTCTTGCCCTCTCGCCGCGAGTTAATTTCAATCGCCGAGGCCTCCGCTGGAAAGTTCAGCTTGTCGCTCGCTCGTCTCAAGGTCTGTCATTGGTTGGTGAAGCGAAAGTTTCGGCTTTTTAGCCGAGGAAATCTGCGAGCAGCGGGGACCCGCAGCCATTCAGAGTTGAGGGAGTCGGTGCGCGCACACGCACGCGCACAAACAGCGCCGCGCAGGACGAGGGTGCAGTGCAGTGTCAGTGACGGCCGGCAGGTGTCGGGCTGGCGCCTCTCGTAACCAGCAGACGCGCGGGGGTCCCGACTGGGCCTTTGGCTACGGCCGTCGCTTCTGGGCTCCAAAGACCTGGGTTCAAATTTGAGGCCAATGACGAGCATATGAACTTAAAAAGTTGGAGGTGACTTTAGCAGCGTCGTGGTGGATGCTGCAGTCTCTGCACTTCAGGAAACATTCCTGACCTGAGGAGATGCGAGAGAAACGTTTGGAGAATTTCAGACCTCCAAAATCTGTCGGCCGACAAAACAATCAGAAGCCATTGAGGACAGCCTGAAGAAATGACCATCGAAGAACAAGAGTGGGCTGGAGCGTTTAACATTCCTGCACACTGAGACCACCATGTTCTCCTAGTGACTTCTAGTGGCTGGAGCAGAGGGGGCTTTCCTGAACATAAGACTGACCGGATGTCCGCCATGAGATGGGATCACCTCAGTGGTCTTGCTGCCATTAGTCCGTCACCTCTAATGACATTGTTGATGGGTTGCAGCAGAGTCGAGGGGTCGAGTTTATGACTCGCGATGTGCGCAGAAATGACAAACGTCCAGCAGCTTTCATTTGTAGCTGGAAATGGCCGAGTGGGCTGTGGGAATTGCTGGGATCAGCCGTTAGTCCCACTTTACTTGATTGATTATTGGTATAATTGTACATCCATTTGTTATTACCTCTGTTACACGGTTTTGTGAAAAAGTAAGTGCCCCCCATGGAAAGTGTGGACTTCTTCAACATATTCGAACTGGCTGATGGCAGACCTTCATGGCAGCAGGTGAAGGTGACCAACTTGAGTAAAAACACAAGGACAATGTGCCTTTTCAATCATTTATACAAGAAGAGATGTCATGGTGGAAAAAGTTAAGTCCACCCCTGGCCTCAGAAGGGGGCTGGTCCTGCCCCCTTTAGCAGAAATGGCTTCTTGTAGGTGTTTATGAGAACTGCCCAGCAGCCTCTGGCGTCAGCTCCACTCCTCCCTGCCCAGTTCCTTCATTTGCAGGATGGTTGTGGTTTCTCTGGCACGTCCTTCTCATTTCCACATTTTAATGGCATTCAAATCAGGGCTTTGACCAAGGCCAGTCCATCACCCTCCATGTCTTCTTCTTGACCCATTCCTTGGAGGATGTGCTTGGCATCATCGTCGCCATTTTGACAGGTTCAACTTCGACTTCTAGGTAAGATGAGCTCACATTCTCCTCAAGCACACTTGGATACGACGCCAAAGTCACACCTGACTTGATGACTCGGAGACAGCAAAGCCACCCAAACCAGGACGTGTCCAACCAGCAGACGTCACAGCTGTCATAAGGGTCTTCTCTGTCAATCATGTCTACTGTGAGGACTTCACCTTTGATACATGTGTTCCAGAAGGCCGGGTCTTTGCTAAGATCTACAATGGCTACTTGTCATCTTGCTCTGACGGTCTTTATGGACAACAATGGCAGGTCAGTTTTGTGTCATTTCTTTCTGACTGGAGATATATGGACTTAGACACCAACAAGGGTGTCCAGCAGATCCCACTGTGACATTCTGGGGTTTTTGAAGACTTCTTTGAGTATCAGGTGGTCAGCTCTTGGGCTGAAATTGTCGGGCTGGCCATTTCTGGACAAATCAGCAGATCTTTTGAAATCTCCAGCACTTGTAGAGGATTCCCCTCACATTGGTGGAACTTATTTCACATGATATGGTGACCTTCTGAAATCCCCTGCCAGACTCCTAGTCATCCACAGTGTTCTTTCTGTGGGCCGCAGGAAGCTCTTTAGATCTGGGATATGATGACACCACAGCAAGACCCTCAAGATGTCAGGTCCACCTGCAGACCCTTAAGGAGGTCCTAATCATCTGGAACACCTGATTATAACTGATGGATGGATGAGGTGAGCTTACTTTTTCCATGTGACAAATGTGTGACTTGTGAGGTCACCTTGTCAATCTGAAGTGTCATCTGTATCCGCAGGCACCACTTCCAGGATTTGTCTGTTTAAAGACGTGAAAAAAGCCAACCCTTTCCATGGGGCGCACTTACTTTTCACAGCAACAAATTGCACTTTTTCTGTTTTCTAAACTGTCTCAACAAATGTGGTGCCAGCTCAAGCTAAAGTCATGTGGCCTTCCCTCAGAGTGGCGCTCATGTAGCTCATGTCATGCCTGTGGCAGGCCAAGACTAAGATGACAGCTCCTGTGCCCCAGAGCTCGGTCAGCACCACACACATGGCACAACCTACATGGACATCTTCACCAGCCAGGCCAAAGGAGGACTAGCTGCCCAGTCTGGCGTCTTTTCTTCTTCACAGCCTCTTGGTGCCTGCTGTGAGGTGCTCCTCAGGCTTCCTGGCAAATCTGGGTCACAGCACCAATGTACCCAGGCTCAGTCCTAGTCACGAGTTGTCCCCACTGGTCACCTGGCATGCAAAGTCACTCCTCGAGGACATGAACTGGAAGGACCTGATGAGAGTGCCTGGCATGGGTGACAGAATTGCTCTTCGTGGCCCCTTCCATCCTGTCACGCTGGTGGTGTATGAAGTTGAGCTCCACAAGTCCACGTTGGGTTTGCTCCTCGTCCTTCCATGACAGAAGGAAATGTGCCAACTCACTTAGGCTGGGTGGCTTGTCAAGAGGGAGGGAGCAGGACTGGCACCAAAGGCCCAGAACTTGCTGCCACCATTAGAAACGTGTTGCCACTGGTGTCTTCTGTTGGGACTTTTCACTGCCATAGTCATGACTCCTATGTGGGACGTGTCAATAGCGCCAAGAATACTTCACAGAAGGCATGTCACATCAATGAGCAGGGCACCAAATAGAGGGCATCACATCACTGACCACATGAAATTCTACTGCACAATCACAACAAGTGCAATGTGACCCCACAGTTTAAGAACTGGTCACCTGCAGGGGACAGACAGCGTAAGGAGGGGCTGCTGCTAAGACCACCATTCAATGCCACTCCGGTCCACCCGGTCCACCTTAGGCTTTGAGAGCCAATGCAAGCTGGGACTCCCCTGTGGCTCCGCCCCCAGGGCAGTGCATTAGCCAGTACAACCTTTTAGCCACGCCTCTAAGTTGGCCCGCCCTTCCTGACAGCCCACACAATACAAGGGACGTTCCAATTGAACAGTTAATCATCATTGTCACTGTTGTCTATGGGTGAGGATGGTGCAAATGATGACATATTTGATGATACAGGTGGCACATGGGATGGATTGGCATCCTGTCAAGGAGTCAGGAAGATACCTTACCTGGACAGGAGACCCCGAGTGGACAGAAGGACATCCCAGCCGAGACAGGCAAGGATGTGGCACCCGGACAAGGACATCCCAGCCAGCGAAGAGGAGGATGGCTCCTTACCCAGACAAATGGACAGGTGTCCCAACTGGACTTGTGCACCTTCTCTGGTTGGGATAAAAGAGGACAGGAAAGGTCTGTCTCTGGGGGGTACTGATGTCCCCAGGCTGCTAGATGGCAGCAGCCCACAATAGCAGCACCCCGTTCGGGAACCAGAAGAGAATGACAGGAATTGTAGTCCGGCAGCACAACCCTGCTGGGGTCTTGGGTGCCACAAGAGGGCGCTGACTGCTCCCAGAAGTGCTTCTAATGGGCAAAAGCGCTGGCACCGGAGGTACTCCTGGGTCCTCAATAAAAGGGGCTGCACTGCCTTGACCAGGTGACTGGAGGAGCGGGAGGGGGGGAGAAAGAGAGAGAGAGAGAAAGAAAGAGGGAGAAAGAGAAAGAAAGAAAGAGAGAGAGAAAGATGGAGAGATGGAGAGAGAGGGAGAGAGAGAAAGAAAGAGGGAGAAAGAGAAAGAAAGAAAGAGAGAGAGAAAGATGGAGAGATGGAGAGAGAGGGAGAGAGAAAAAAAAGTGAAAGAGAAAGAGAGAAAGAAAGAAAGAGAAAGAAAGAGAGAAAGAAAAAGAGAAAGAGAGAGGGAGAGAGAGAAAGAGTGAGACAGAAAGAGAGAAAGAAAGAAAGAGACAGAGAGAGAAAGAAAAAGAGAAAGAGAGAGGGAGGGAGGGCAAAGGAGAGAGGGGAAGAAAAGAAGAAAGAGAAAGAAAGACCAAGAGAGAGAAGAGAGAGAGAGAGAGAGAGCTGTGTTGGGTTCTAAACTCTCTCCATTTGAACCCGGGACTCTCTTGTGTGTTCGTGTCTGGTGCCCTCTGGTGCCCCCTACCCTTCACAATGTTTTTATGAATTTCAAAGAAACCACGGAAGTTGAAGGACCCTCAGATGTGCACACACACTGTGCCAATGGAGTGAACTCAGGAAGCCGGAGGACGGCACTTGGGGGCCCAGAGAAGCGTTTGTGGCAACGTGTAGAGGAAGATTCTGGACAAAAATAAATAAAAGAAAAGGGACATGTGACCTTAAATCTATCTGTCACACATAAACTCACAAACCACTGGCCCTTGAACCTTCATCTTGGTCTTGACTTAGACCTTACGCTGGGACACATGCGGTGGTGGAAAAAAATGAGAGTTGCGACTGACTCCACAGTACAAACGACGTGGCACCACATTGTGGGGACAACTGTGGACTACAGATGGGGGCGTCACACGTCTAGTGGCAGGAGACAGACCAGCATTTGGTGCCAGTGTCTTTAGGATTTCTTTGTTTATTTATTTCACTGATAGCACATGTGACATGAAATAAGCCCAGAAATGAGAAATGTCACTTACACTCGTCACAAGTAACAGCAATGAATACAATTAAATACCGAGTGTGTCAGCTGATTCACACGTGTGCTTGTGTGTTTTAGAATATCTATACGAGTACACACGTTACAAGTGTCCTTGAGCATCTAGCTAGCTGTTATATAGTGCCTTTCACTCTCCGTGAACGTCACTCAGATCAATCTGTCATAAGAACTGTGGCACACAGCAGTCCTCTTCACTTTGTGTCTTTCACTGCCTGCAGTGTCCATCTATGATATAGCGCCTTTCACCTTATAGTTCTGAAATAGTGCTTTCACTGCCAACTGTGTTGTGACTTCTATCTATCTATCTATTATATAGTGCCTTTCACTAGCTATCAATTTTATATTTTTTCAGTATCCTTTAATAAGTCATGTAGTCCATTGATTTTCGTTCCATCATATTTTACCTATAAACTATCGATGAATATGTAATATCGTGCCTTTCCCTTTCTATATGTTATATAGTGCCTTGCACTGTCTGTGAATATGTGCCTTTTATTAAACACCTGTGATGTGAAGAGGTCGCTCAGTCTAATGAGCTCACTAATCCTAACTCTTATATAGCGCCTTTCACTTTCTGTGTCGCTTGTCCACGTAAGCAGGCACATTGATGCCAAGCCGATCTGCCACAAGCAGCATTACTTCATAAAGACACAGGCCCCCCATAATGCCATGCAGCCTCATTGCAGCCATCACTCAGGAGGACCCTAGGGTGCCCCCAGTTGACCCAGTGTGCCCTGCTCGGGATGCCAGAACTGACTGCCAGCTGCCAGTGTGGAGTGCATTTTGGAAGGAGCCCACGATGACTGAAGTGCTGGATTTGACCCTTTCAGCGAATCCACCGCACACACACACTCACACACATACCAGGAGTCCTTGGTCGTCATCCCAAATTTATTCCCAGGCTTTTCCTCCCACAAGATGGCTGGTTACATTGACTGGTGAGCCTGCATTGGGCCCAGTTGGCATACACACACTTCCACGTACCAAGGGCTCCACTTGGCATTACAACTCTCAATTTAAGAAATACGCGTTCTGTAACTGTGAACAAGTCAAGGGGCAGCCCTGAACAAGGACCCCATGGAGAGGACGCCTGTCATGAACACTCGCACCTGCACACAGATGCCAAATCGAAGTCCCCGCTAGTGCCACTTGATCACATCCCAAATGCATTTTGGTGGGCTTGCCATGTTTTGCCCATGTCCATGCGTCCCACCCTGAAGACACGGAGGTTCAGACACCAGAACACGAGACAAGGCCAGGCCAACTCCACCAGCTCACCACGCCCATCATGTTGGCCTGGATTGTCCTGCACCTCAGTAAGGTCAGGTGTGAGTTGTGTCCCCAAATGGTGCCCTGTCTGCAGTCCAGTGGCATTGAGGAGGACGCCACTGAGGTTCAGAAAATGAATGAATGAGTCAGAATTTGGGAGGGAGACTCAACTCACCTTTACCATAATTAGGTTTGGGGGGTGGGGGGTGCAAATGTGACATTGAGGTCGCACACACTTCTCCGCAGGTCCCCCCATTGTCTCTCCATCGGTGGCGGAGCGGAGTGAGCACTTGGCACGGCAGCGGAGCTTCTCAGCGATCTCCACTGTGGTCCAAAGGCATGGCGGACACCTGCCAGGGGCTCGCGGGACACTTCGGGGTCCCAGCAGCTGCGCTCAAGACCCGCCACCCGTCCCGAGCGACTCCACGCCGCCACACCTTCACAAAACGCCTCGAGCGGCCATTCATGCGCCTCACTGCGCCGACTCGCCACGTAACTCGTTTGTCCGGCAATCTGCGAGGCGGGTAAAGTTTCCTCACTGAGAAAAGCGCCAAGTGTTCCGATTCCCAGGGCTCTTCTGTGCTCTGCAGCTTGCCTTGGCACTCGGGCCAAAGACCCCCGATCCCCCTCCCCGCCGCCTGCCGACACGGACACGGGCAGCCCGCCGCCTCCAAATCCGAGCCAAATTAGCGATGGCCGCGCTTTGTGTTTGTTCAGAGCGTGCGAAGTGCAGGAGGAGGAGGAGGAAGAGGAGGAGGAGGTGCCGGGCAGGCGTCTGTGGGGGGCGCTGTGGCGTTTAAAGACTGTCGCTCATGTCAAGCCTCCCCAGTTTCACTTTGGATTTGCTGCGTTGGAAGCACTTTGGTTCAATTTAACTGTCGCTCTGTGACATGCCGGTGACATCTGCTCTTGAGGGGGACAAAACTCGGCTTCATCTCCGCATTCAAAGCTATTCTACCTGTGTGTGTGTGTGTCTGTGTGTGTGTGTGTGTGTGTGTGTGTGTGTCTGCCACCTCGTGCCGTAATCTCTAAATATGCAATATGGTGCGTTACACTTTCTGTGTCTTACATAATGCTTTTCAATATCTCTCTATTATACAGCGACTTTCCTGTATTTCTGTTTTATAGTGCCTTTCACTATCTATCTATCTATCTATCTACATAGTGCCTTTTATTTTCTATGTCTTATAAAGTTCCTCTTATTACATATTGTATTGTGACATTTCTATTATATAGCATCTTTCACTATCTTTGAATCTGTTATATAATGCCTTTCCTATTAGTCTCTTAGTATAACAATTGTACTGCATCAAGCTCGCCAATCACATACGCAGACAAATAGGGATTCAGAATTAAGGATAGTGAAAGGCGCTATATAATACTAAGATACATAAAGGCACTATATATTCATAGATAGCAAAATGCATTGAATATTAAATAGAAAAGGAAAGGCACTATATAATACATGGGAAAGGCAGAACATTACAGGTAGTGAAAAGCGCTATATAACAGAAATAAAAAGGCACTATATAAATATATAGTGAAAGTCATAAAGAAAAGGAGTGTCGTCTTTGGGGACTTGTCTGTAATGTTAGCATGTCACTGAAACGGCAATTGAAATTGTTCTGCTGTTGTTTTACTGATTATTTCAATCAAATTTCTTTTTAAAAATTAAAAATATCTATCTATCTATCTATCTGTTATATAGCGCCTTTCATCTATCTATCTATCTATCTATCTATCTATCTATCTATCTATCTATCTATCTATCTATCTATCTGTTATATAGCGCCTTTCATCTATCTATCTATCTATCTATTATATAGCGCCTTTCACATCCACCTATCTGTCTCTATATATAGTGCCTTTCTATTTTATATCTCCTGTCTATCTCTCCGTGCATCCCAGACTGTGTGACAAGTCACATTTCTTTAGCCCCACCCCCAAGGTTGCCCACCTCACCATTTCTCCAGTCCCTCGACAGCCAACTCGCGTGACCACATCGTGTCCCCCGCACGGCAGCTCCAGCCCGTCCCCAGTGCTAATCGGCCGTGACCACGTCCAGGGAGTGAACGTGTCATTTATAATGTCGCGCTTTGTGTCGCCTCTCCCAGGGCCGCATGTGCTGACATTCCCATGGATGCCGGGCTCTCCAGCAGGCAGCGCCGCCTGTCACGTCTGTAAATTCGTCGCCAAGAGGTGGCGGTCACGCTCGGGCCTTCAAAGGCTTCAATGAGAGCTGGTAGGAGAGAAAGGCGATTGGGAGCGCGGCGTGCAGGTACCAGTGCGGTGCGTGTGGTGCGCTTTCTGATGGGGCCGCACGCCATTGTCCGGGCTGGGCGCTCACTCGGCGGGGTCTCGCGGTCATTTTTCACGTTTTAAGCCGAGTGACACACAGGACGTAAATCTGCTGTCGCTGTCCGTCCGGGAGTTGAACTTGCTGCGGTCTTGCATGTCCTCGCTAGATGGCGCTCTACGGCCATGTGCACCCCGGCGGCGGCCGCGGATTCGACTTTCCGGTTTCGGTGGAATTTGCGGGGCGCTCCGTTCAGTCGGCTGATTTCCTGGCTGGGGTTCCCCGGTTCAGTGCTGAGACCCCCCATTTGTTTAATGGGAGGGGCTCTGACTTTGCTTTTTCTTTTTTAAATTTTCCTAGCAGTGAAGATCTCTCGTCTCCATGTATCGTGCAGAACGGCTTGATACGCCCGGCCTTCATCTTCATACCCACTTATCCTGTAAGCCTTGGGCACAAGGCAGCGATAACAGCTGGACAGGAGGCCAGTCCGTCGGATGGCAGGGTGGGCACACACACACACACTGCTCCACAAACCCGCTTCAGAAAGTTCACTTGTGACACCAAACAGCGAAGAGCAGACGTTGGGGGGTTTGTGAGTCGCTTTATTCAATTGTCCCACCACTTGTGTGTAAAGCGATGGTGGAGATGGGTTCCTGTCAACAGCCCCTGCACTCCCAGTACAGCCAGCTTGACTGACCTGAGGGTCCCACTGGTCACAGTCTGGTGATCCTGGCTGACCTGAGATGGAAAAGGCGATTCACAGAAGGAACGAAGAAGCTGCAAGTGAAGACATGAAGGACAGAAGATGAACTGACTATGCCATGTGGAAGGAGAGTCGAGCTTGAGATGGCATGGGGGTGTCACCCGTGCCCCAAAACACTCCAGAAACATCTCACAAGCTCCAGTCCCCAACTGGTTTCCAGGTAATCTCCCAGTATACAAGTCCAGTGTCCTTCTCTCCCATTGTCTTCCTTGCTCTGCTACTCACCAGACACCGGGCTCTCCCAAAGTCGCCTTCTAACCAAGGTCGTCCCAGAGAAGGCAAGAATGGGATTCAAATTCAGGTAAAGCCATGAAGCCATGGTGTGCTCTCTGCAATCTCCTCAATTCTACTGTTGGTGTGAAGACCACCAAGAACCTGAGCATAAACAGCTCAAGGTGGTCCTGTGTGACTGAAGTCCTCAGCCTGTGTGTCACAAGCTTTCTTCACAGGCCACTTGTGTCACCCACAAGGTCAGCAGGACCATGTAGCCAAAGCCAATGACACAGGGGGACATGGCAGCAGGTGGCAGACATTTTACAATTTGTGCTCCTCAGCTGCAGGGTCTCATCAGAATGCCAGGGCTTGTCCTCCACTGTGGGTCACTCAATACAAGTCACCAGTGGGCGGGCGGACTAAACCGACGTTGTCAGATGAGTGCCACCCCAATGTCGCACGTCTCAACCTCAAACCCAAAGTGCTTTGAAGATCACAAGACAAGAGAATGCGACCCCCCCAATGAAGTCACCCCCCCCCGTATGACATGAACATCAAAGGAACGCCCCAAAATATGCCAATCTGACAAAGTGGTACTGCGCCTGTCACGCATCAAAGAGACCGCAGTGACATGTCCATGTAAATACTGGGTGACATTGTCAGGTGGGCACCACCTTCTGAAAGGGACTTTGGGGGCTTGTGATTTGGAGGGGGCTGTGGGGTGCCTTCTGATTGATTTGAGTATAAAATGTGTGTGTGTGTGTTGACCAATTGGCTGACTTTAAAAGACTCCACAGTCACGAGCGTCACATGTGAGCCGACCTCGGAATTCTGCCGGCTGGGCTCCACAATCCAAGATGTCACCTGCCCTTTGGCTCTGTCACTTGCTTTTTTTTGAGAAACGCATTGAAATGTCCTCACAGCCCCCCTGTGCCTCGTCTCCCTACATGGTGTGCTCTCTGAAGAAAACAAAATCGTCACCGTCACGCAAACTGTAAGGCAGTAATGGACTCAAAGTGACAAATGACAAATGTCTGCCTGCTCCACAAGGCTTCTGCTCACCTGGACAAAGCAGGCCACACCGTGAGGATTCTGCGTCTTTGAGATCTCCAGCGCCTTCAGTACCACCCAGGGGTCTCCTCAGAGATATGCAGGTGGGTGAGCCTGAGGGGTCCTGATGATGGACTACCTGTGGGGCAGACCACCAGTTTGGGAGACTCGAGGACTGTGTGGGCAACACTGGACCACCACAAGGGGCAGACCTGTCTGGTTTGGTCTTCACTCTGTGCACCTCTGACCAGAAATAACACAGCAGGTCAGGTCACTGCAGAAGTCCTCAGAGCACTTATTGGGGGGAGGGGGGTGGTATTGATAAGGGGGCACGTTGGGGGGGACTTGGAGAATTGTCTGCAACTCAACATCAGCAAAACTAAGGAACTGCCAGAGAGCCTCCATGTCCGGTCACACCATGGAGGAGGTGCACAGCTACAGGTGGTTGGGGGTCCACATGAGTGACAGGCCGGACTGATCTGGTGACACAGTGGAACTGAAGACGGTGTGAGACTTTAATGTGGGAACTGACCTCCTTCACATCTTCTATAACTCGGTGACGGCCAGTGTAGTGTGCTGGGCAGGTGACGTCACTTCAGGAGAGGACCACCGAATTAACAAATGAAAATAAAAGGGCAGCCTCAGTCACGGTGTGCCTCCTGGACCTGCCGGAGGTGGTGGTGGAGCAGAGAATGAAGACGGAGAACCGTGTGCCATCATGAACAACGCTCACCGACTCAGGAACGTCTTCTTGATCGACTTTCTGAGCTCTTAGCGCAGGGTTAGGGTTGAAGTGCCACATGTGTTACTGGCAGGACTCCTGACCAATGACTGAGGAGGAGAGGCGGGCCTTCAGTTGGAGTGCAGCACTGCTTATTTGGGACGTGGGGACTGAAGGACTTGACATGTGGATGACGACATTTTGGTCTTGTTTGCTGTCCAGTGTTGGTCACCATGGAGGCTTTGAAAGTATTTTCTCGGCCAACACCATTAAATAAATGAAATAAATAATATTAGAAAACAAAAAGTCTGAAATGGCTCAAGCCCCCTAATTCAGAGATTTTGTGAGAAATGTGAACCTTTACTTCATGAGGAAGAAGAGCTGAATAAACGAGAAGAGTGGAGTCCAACATGTGTAAATATTGCGGATTGCCTGGTGGTGGGTCATCGAGGGTTAGACCCCCCCAGTGAAGAATCCAAAATCACCCCACATTCCTAACACCTGACCTTGAACCGTCTTACATGAGACCCCACATGCTTAGGTTTGAAATCTGTCCTTTCTGACTTTCCATGAGTGACTCTTAGAGGTCCCGGACCACCAGTAAAGACTCTGAGATATTCGCATATTGGAGATCAGCAACCGCAAAACAACATCAAACAATGCCCCGCATGCCAAGGTTAGCCAGTCAGTCATTGCTCCACCCGCTTGTTCCTGAAGGGGGGTGCATGGGGGTCCGCTGGAGCCCATCCCAGTTAGCACAGGGCACAAGGCAGGAACAAACCCTGGACAGGACGCCAGTCCATCACAGGGCAGACACGCACACCCACCAATCACACACCAGGGCCAGTTCACCTCACTGGCACTGGAGCCCCCCGAGGAATCCCACAATTCCCTTTTTTTAAAGTTTTGACTAGAGGAGTAACTTTGACCCCTTATACCCCATTAGGGGGTGACCCCCTGAGGTCCTGCTGATTATTTTTCCATATGGGGTGTCATTTCCTGTGCTCCAAACAAAGGAAGGGGCTTTTTGGTGGACCCCCCACATAAGCAGAAATGGAGCAGAGAGTCTCGTAGCGTGGAGCCCCGAGGCTGCTGTGGTCTGATGGCCTATGTGAGGGGCTCTTCTGAGCGCGGGGAGCTTTTTAAAATGAATGAACGTGTGGATGAATTCTTCAGCTTCAAAGGGGTCCACAAGATTTGGTGAGGCACACAGAAATACTTCAGTTCATGTGAGCCCGTTGAGACTCTAGGGGGCGGTGTGGTTGTGACGGCTGGTGGGCCGCGTCCTTCAGGTAAGGAAGACAGGAGCTTCGAGGGTCAGGAGGATCAGGAGGGTCCGCTCGCTCCTCAAGACCCCAGAGAGTGCTGACGTGATGAGTGATGAGTAGAAACTGCAGGGACGAATGTCACCGACTGTGACAGTTTAGACACTAGGGGGCGATGTAGCTACTAGCCCAGTGTGCCATCCACCTTCATGTGATCAGAGTTCAGACAGCAGAGGGCGATGTCTCATTTCCAGGTAAAGTGGCCATTTCTGGGATGTCGAACAGAATGTCGAACTCAGGGGTTGGGCGGCAGTCAAAAGGCGATCACTGGCTACCAAAACTGGGGACTCTGGGGACATTGGGACCCCTCTGGGAGAGCTGGTGGGGGGACTGGCGAGGGGCCTTCCAGATATAATTGGGCTCACCTCCACACACAGCACGGGCTCCTGGATGGGCACTGGACTTTATTTCACTGTCGATTTGCCCAGGGTGGGACAGGCGTGGACCTACTTATAGTCCTCCCTTAGGCTCAGTTGATGGACGAGAAGGTCACCTCTTTGTGACTTCAAGCCGGGGGTGAGGACTCTGACCGTCATCTGTGCTTATGTGCCAACAGTTGGGTCGGAGTATTCGGCCTTCTTGCAGATCATGGAAGGGGTGCTGGAAGATGTGCCCACCAGGGACTCTGCCATTCTACTGAGGCACTTTAATGCCCACGAGGGCAATGACAGTGAAACCTGGAAGGGTGTGATTGGGGGGAACGGCCTACCCATGTGGTGCTTTGTTACTGGACTTCTTTGCCCGTCACAGTTTGCCCATCACAGGCCCCACGTTTGAGCATAATGGCGTTCATAAGTGCGCCCTTGGTCATACAGCAGGTCCACGACCGATTCTGTAGTCCTCTCATCAGATCTGTGACTGCATGTCTTAGTCCAGGGGTGTCCAGCTCCAGTCCTGGTGGGCCGCCGTGCAGGCTGCAGGCTTTCATTCTAACCATCTTCTTAATCAGTGAGCTGTTCTTGCCGCTCATTCACTTGTTTTGCCTTCGTTTCAATTGACTTGACCAGCTAACCTGAACATAAAGAAAGTGAGGGTCTCGGTCACGTTGGTCTGCTCAGGTCACCCAAACATCCTGACGGTGGTCTTAGAAAAAAAAACAAGGAAATCAGCCATCTGCTGTGGGAGAACGAGAGCAGCAACACGTCGTGTTATTCAAGCACGGCTTTAATTAACAGCAAGAATCGCCTCCTCGTTAAGAAACTGGTTGGAGTTTGAACTCCCAGTTTAGCTGCTCGCCTGTCGGCTCGTCTCACGTCTCATTTCTGTTTGGCTGCCATTTCATGAAGAAACAAATCAATTCAGAGGAACGAATCCTTCAAAAACAGGGCTGTTAAAATGAAGGGGAATCGAGTTCATTAGCAGTGAAAACTGATTAGGAAAAGAGTCAGAATGGAAAGCTGCAGCCACTGCGGCCCTCCAGGACCCGAGTTGGACACCCCTGGTCTTAGACACTCAGGTGAAGAGAGGACCTCAGCCGTCAACTGGTCACCACCTGCTTGGGAGTTGGATCAGATGGCACGGAAGATGCCGGGCAGACCAGACAGACACAAACATATGGGGAGGGTGTGCTGGGAACGTTTGGCGTACCCCCCAGTCTGGCAGACCCTCAACTATCACCTCCAAATGAGTTTCTCTTGAATTCCAAGGGAGGCTGGGGGACAACTCAACCTCAATGGGCCACAATCCATGACTCCATCGCTGAGACAGCAACACGGAGCTGTGGCCGTAAGGTCATTGGTGCCAGTCATGGTGGCAGTCACGTGGCCTGAGGCTGGACAGCACTGGTAAAGGGGGCCATCACACCGAAGAAGGAGACCCTGCTGCTTCCAGGCTTCCTCCATTTCCTGATAATGGAGCCCCTGAGAGCACTCAAAGCTTTACCAATGGCTTTGATCCCCTTATGCTGCTCTGTCTCTCGCCACAATTGGGGGTCTTCCTTGGTCTACATGGTTTGGTTTTTTGTCCTGTGTGAATGGTGGGAGCTTCTGCACACGTCTGCCTTAATGTCCAGTCAATTCAGTTTGCCACCGGTGGACCCCAATCAAGTTCTGGACAGCCAGCCAGCCATCCATCCATCCATCCATTCTCCAACCCGCTATATCCTAACTACAGAGTCACGGGGGTCTTCTGGAGCCAATCCCAGCCAACACAGGGCGCAAGGCAGGAAACAAACCCCGGGCAGGGCGCCAGCCCACCACAGAAGTTCTGGACACGCACAGGAGAATTCAAGCAGACAGGAGGCACCTGAACAACCCACAGCCGAGGGTCCGAATACGTCTAGAAACTGAGGAGAGACGGTTCAGACCTTCCTGCAAAATTTGTCACTTTGTCATTGTGAAGACTGATGGCCGGAAACAGTAAATGAAACCTACAAGGCGCTATTCTTTCTTTCTTTCTTTCTTTCTTTTATTCGTCAAAAGGGTGTTGCACCAATGAGGCGCTTTGTAAACTTCAGTAAACTGGACGTTTGAAGTGTCACTCGACACTTGTTCTTTATTATTGTTGCTATACTGACGGAAAAGGTTTATTGATTTTTGGTTAACAAAGTTGTCTTCACAAGTCTGAACATCTTTCTTTCTTTTTTGTCTTTCTTTCTTTCTTTCTTTCTCTCCATTTTAAGACCGCGCACAAAGCGGACCCTGCACTTTTAACAAATCCCCTCAAGTCTCTTCAAACGACAATCTGCCAAACAGCAACAACAAAAACAAGTCAAATCTTGGGTTTAACTTGAGCTCCGATTTCATTGACTGACCAGCATTAAGTTTGTTTCACCAACGAGATGAAAAGGACGAGGGAAAAAAAAAAACAGGAAAGGGGGCATCCCTCAAGTGTCAGACATGCCCCCGGCCCCCGTGAAATTTCGGCCAGATAAATGGGCAGACAACAAGAGGGCCGCGATGAAAGGTGCCCTCCTGTTTGCTCGCTCACTCGCACAGACCCCCCCAAACCCAGCATTGTCCCGGCCCGGCCCGGCCGCCGTCTCAAGCTGCAGAGCGGCCTCCTGTCTAATGGCCATTTCAGCGCGAGCCGCACAAGTGCGCGGATTCCCACGGCTCGTCCTCCGCACTGCAGCTTGCCGCGGCACCCAGCGCCCCGGCTCTTCAGGCGTTATTTATTTGGCTTTCTTCATTCACAAAGTGACCCCCACCAGCTTGACACAAACAAATGTGCAAAGGGGCTTCTCACGCAGAGTTCAGCACCAGTAAGCCACTCAGGTACCAGCGCCGTTCGCAGAGCGGTGACTGACAGACGCAGGCGACTCGGCGGCGGCGCGCACAAGCGAGCAGGAGGAAGCGCGCGCGCCCGCTGGTGTCACTTGTTCGGCCGATTTCAGGGGCGTTCGTGCTCTGCACGGGGGTATTTATCCCGGCATTCAACACACGAGTAAATCCATGGATTCGTGAACACGCGTTTTATTTAGAGTCTGAGAACAGCCTAACGAGCTCCACCGGTCCTGGCCGCTCCATTTTATTAATTATCTCATAAAGTAACTTTATAAAACAAAGAAATTGACGTTCAACATAGAAAGTATTAATGGGATGGAAAACCTACATGGACATCCGTGGGGCATGCACGGCGGCATTGGACTCCTGTGATTGCCCCGAACGTGAGTGCCCAGCAGCCTTGGTTGGGGGTGCGGACGCCTGAGCTGCAGCTTGGCACGGAAACGGACCGAACGGTCAGCAGCACGTCTGCTCAACGCCATTTCAGAAACAGCACGTCTGTTAGTCGGTCGTACCGCGCAGTTCACGCGCAGTGCTCGCCGTTGAAGTCAATACGTGAAACGATAAACGGGAGCGCGCATGCCAACAACTCAGTCGCGACTCGATTATTTAATTTATTCGTTAGACATTCCTTCTCACCAAACGGCCCATCGATGCTTTTATAATAAAATGGCGCAGAATCCAACAAATGAGTTACTTTATATATGTTAAAAAATGAAAACGAGGACAGCAAAATAGGGAAAGAATCGACGACTCGACCAGTCCGCCAGGCTCATTTATACTTCATTTTAGGTTTATTTTTATTGGACAATCAATGTTTTTTAATCTTTTGTATTTTAAAATAAATATATTTTTTGATCGGAGTTATGCTTTTAATTATTTAATTTCCTTCACCTTTACATTTGCAGCATAAGGTTAGACTGACGAGCCATCCCTGCATTGCTTCCTGCCTTATATCTGATGCTGTAGGGAGTGGCTCTGCTCCCCGTGACCTTCACTTTGACTCACGCGGGTTGGGTGGGCACACGTGCGGAATATGGTGGTCGTGCACCTGATGGATCTATTATTAAGTAAACCTATTGTAATATGATGGCGCTGAGATGCCACCTACCTTTAGTGATGTTATTAAAAGTGAGGGTGGTGGTCTGTGAGGAAGTTAAGACTGTCAGGGTCCACATTCTGTCTTTCTTTCTATCTGAAAGGTACCATATGAATGAAATGCTTTATTTGTTGATTTAGTTATTTATTTAAATTGGACTTTTTCTTCTACACTGAAAAAAGTCTAACATTGATGCTGTTCATTCAACGTAAATTTTCTCTTTCAAGCAACTTCAGATTAGTCATTCAGTGTTGCAGCTTGAAATATTTGGTTTTTAGATCTCAATCAAAGTAAAAAAATGTGTTTGTACCAAATTGAGTTATGGTAGAGGGAATAAACATAAAAATCCTATTTTATTTAACTTAATATTTTAGGTTGTTCACGCGCTGCGTTTGAGGGCCGTTTTTATTTTCTTTCGGTCGAACTTTCCAGTTTGATGGCTTTCAACTGCCAAAAAAGAAGAACAACTTAAAAAATAGAAAAGTGAATCGCACCCAATCACTCGAAATGATTTGCCTCAACTTAAAAATTATGGGATCAATAAGCTAAAAAGAATTATATTGGTTCAGATTGAAAATATGAAGTGTGAAGCATCACATTTTTTTTTTTTCAGTGTATATTCTCATTGCTTCTGTCGGGTCCACGCCAAGACATCAGTCAGTTTGGTGGGGTGTGTATCCGTGTAGATGTCTCAGGGGCTTGTGTTTGTGTTGAGGAATCCCCTCATGCACTACGTGACGTGTATGTCAAATGGCTTCGCTCTTTCTGCGGGCTTCTGTCACCGTGTTGGTTTCTGTGTCATAGGCTGTAGGCTGTCGTGTATGTGGGGTGACACCAGCGACAGTAATTGATACAATGGTCACTTTATACATTCTCAACAAGCGGTCTACTTCTTAAGTCAAGATGATGATGATGGTGACGATTGTTGTTGTTGTTATTATTATTGAAGAACATGATATCACATACAATAAAGACGCACTTATACAACAAATGACTTCATAGTCAAATTAGAAGAAAAGAAGAAAGATAAAAAAGAAAGCAGGGAGAAAAAAAACAGCGAATCCACACGTTCTTCTTCTTCTTCTTCTTCTTCTTATTATTATCAGGTGATTTTTTTCAGAAGCCTTGCCACCCTCGGCTCCTGCTCAGTCTCACCTGTAGATGGCGCTGCCCTTTTGCCACCCCACACAAGTCGAGCCGACATGTCAGAGCCGTTTTGATGTAATCAACCAATGCACGCCTATGTGGAGATGATTGGCATCAATCGTTTAAATCATTATAACTTTTCATTTTGTGAGGTGTTGAATATCTTGACTTACTGTTTACGTACAGTTTCCAGTTAAAAAAAAAACTAGGCGTGCGCGTTTATAATGTATTGGGATACATATGATCGAAAACAGCCAGGACTTAGAGCTCCTCTATAAATACATTACCAGACTCACATCGAATAAAAAGCTGAGCCAGTTTAAACAACACAAGCAGGTAAGAGAAGATGAAGAAGAGTTTAGTGGCCATGCTAAATGGCTCCGCTGGTGGCGCTAATGTGACCCTAATAAAAGCCGCTCGCTTGTAAGGACATATCTTAAAAATAACGCCCACGAAGCGCGGCAAGTCTACGGTGTGGGGCCGGGTGGTCTCCTGTCCTCAAACATGTCTTTGTGGTCCTCACCAAGGCTGCCCCAAATCCCTCATCTTTCTCAAAGCTCCTCTTGTCTTTGTCCTTTAGTTGTCACTTCTCATAAGCGGCCTTCAACGTGAGCTCTGGACTCTCTTTGGCTCTTCATGGCAAGCTGTACGGCACTGAAGATTTAACGTCTTTTTTAAAGCCTTTTATTGATTGATTTAATCACAATCAAAAAACATTCAAGTCAATTTTAACAAAACTAGGATCGAAAGAATATCTTTATTTGACAGATAAGCGCATCTTCAGAGCAAAACTTTACTTAGTTAAATCAGTGACAGACGTCAGAAACATCCATGAATAGACGGTGACAGCCGCGACATTAGATAGATAGATAGATAGATAGATAGATAGATAGATAGATAGATAGATAGATAGATAGATAGAGTGAAAGGCACTATATAATAGATAGATAGATAGATAGATAGATAGATAGATAGATAGATAGATAGATAGAGTGAAAGGCACTATATAATAGATAGATAGATAGATAGATAGATAGATAGATAGATAGATAGATAGATAGAATGAAAGGCACTATATAATAGATAGATAGATAGATAGATAGATAGAGTGAAAGGCACTATATAATAGATAGATAGATAGATAGATAGATAGATAGATAGATAGATAGAATGAAAGGCACTATATAATAGATAGATAGATAGTACAAGCGTGTCGCCACTTATGGATGATGAAGACACGTTTTCACTCATATAGCGCCTTTTCCTGCTCGAACCGCTTTGACTGTGAAGCCCGGTAGGCTCTGAGAGTTGGACGTGTGGCCTGTAGTGATGGACGCCTTCACACCTTTAACTGGTCTTATACTGGCACTTCACTGGCTGTGTGGTTCAAAGACGCCTCTGCGTATTTTGTTAATTGATCGATTGATTGACTTATAACTTTTTTTTTTTTAATTAACAAAAAGTAGCCCCGATCTTCTCCAAATGTGTTTTATTTCAATGAAGCCCATCAGGCACACACAAAGCCGGGCCTTTGATGAAGTGCTGGACGAGTGTCCACTCTCTTCAGGTTGTGGGGGGCTCTCCTAATGTGTTCCTTTCAGGCTTTCTAAAAGGCAGCACCATGCATGGCATTGTTAGATGTGACCCGCGCACGGGCGCCCATTGAAAGGCCAACCGCCCCCGCGCTGGTAGCTCAAGTGCTGCTCATTCTGCGCTGATTGTCGCGAGTGTCCACTGTGTCCCCTCGCGGCTCCCCGCTCTGATGGATGAGTGCCTCTCGCCACTTGGCTTTCTTTTCTTTTCCAAAAATAATACAACGCGCTCCTTTCAAGTGGGCACAAATATTTGCACAAACGCAAAGCCAATATGGTTCAAGGCAGGCTTGGGTGACCTTGTTAATTGGACGGCCCACCTGACCTGTTAATGGAGGACACGGCTGTGAGTTGTGAACGCGCTTCCCATCCACGCAGCCATACCGGTCACAGCGTTACTCTCCATGTCCATTTTATTTAACAGGAGCCATTTGAATGACCCCACGACCCCGTTTAGGACTAGTTCAGGATTAGAAAATGACCGAGTGACATTTGAAATGACTGACTCAGGGCTGCCACCGTCTCACTGTGTGGTCCTAAGACTCACCGTTAAGCTGCACAGCACGCGCGTCCAATCAGAGTGGAAATTAAGAAACGGCCAAAGACTGGGAGTGCTGGGAACTTTTTAGACACCATCATTTGTCATACTAAGGGAAGGTTAGTCAGTCAGTCAGTCAGTCATCGTCCATCCCGCTACAGCCTAACACAGGGTTACGGGGGTCTGCCGGAGCCATTCCCAGCCAACACAGGGCCCCAGTCCACCTCAGGGCACAAACACACACTACAGACAATTTAGGACTGTGGGAGGAAACCCACACAGACACGGGGAGAACATGCAAACCCGGGTCTGTTTAATGCGAGGCAGCAGCGCTACCCACTGCGCCACCGTGCCACCAAGGGAAAGTTAAAGTTCTTTAAAATGTACTTGTTACCGCATATTTATTTGTGAATTTCCATCCCCTTTGTATTAATGAAGTATCTATTTATTTCTCTCTCTCTCTATTTATTTAATTCAATTCCGTTGATTTTAGCAGAGCGCTCTTGACTGAGGTGTAAAACCTGTGGCTCGTTCTCGTTAACAAATTACGAATTAGGACTCAGATTGGCTCCGCCTCCCCGCCGGCTTTAGAACTGAACCGAATGGCGTGACGTGCATTTCAGGCTTTGAGTCCCTAATGGCGGGTTGAACGAGTCTCTCACAACGCGCTGAATGAGGACGCACTGAGAAGCGCCTGATTTGAGCCGATTATTCGTTTAAAATTAGCCGAAGAAGGGCAAGCAAGCCACCAGCAGAGGTCAACAGGACCAGAAAGCTACTGGTGCACTGCTAAGGTACAAACTCTGCGCCTTCGATGGCACTTGACTGAGTGGTGGGGGACTCCGTGGTGCAAACCGCTTGACGTACTTTTATTTATTCGTCGGACTCCTTTGTCTTCGGCAAATCCCAGGCTTTGACAGACAAGCGGTCACGTGGCTTTGGTCTGTCCACTCCGAACACAGCAGGTGAAGTGATTGGCTCAGGGTCACACAGGCGTGGGCACTGCAGCGCCTTAATCAGCCGGGAAGTGGTCGTAGCTTCTTCAGGCCATTCCAGGGTTTTAAAAAGGGTCCGTTAAAAAGGGTCCGAAGATGTGGACCGAGATATCAAGAAAACTTGAGCTCGGCTGCGTCACTGTGCACCGAAGTGGAGGAACCCAGTGGGACTTCTCAAATCTGTTTTCTATTTGTGGTTATTTTTGGAGCCCGCTACATCGAAATGAATATAAGCGTTCTTTCTAGAATCTTCTTGTGGCGCGTCCTTTTGGGAGCTTAAAATGGTAAATAAAGGCGCGCAAAGGTGGAGCTGGGAAACCACGTGGCCACCTTTAGTTTAAATTGTGCGTGTGAGGCTCTCAGAGAGGAGATGTCTGTCTGTCTGTCTGTCAATCACAAGTCATGGTCACATAAGATGGACGCCACGTGCGCGCACTCTGCTCGCGTTGCCCCGAGATCGGTGGGATTGCGCTCTTTGGTGGACTCGCGTCTCGTCCAATGGTGGATCCTGCCTATAAATATCGGACTGACAAAGTTGAAGACGATTTGTGCCTGCTATCAAATAAATTAATACAAGAAACGCAAAGAAAAAGAAATTAATCTCTTTTCATTGTTTTAAAAATGTAAAACTTTACACAACAGCATTAATTCTTTGAGCTTTGTAATGCCCTGCGTTTAGAGCTTCGTGCTGCGAAGTAAATTTAAACCTAAGCTTAAAACTGATCTTTTTAATATTTTTTTTTTATTTTGTTAAGTGTATCATGTTTTAATTTAT
Organism: Polypterus senegalus; assembly: GCF_016835505.1. Lineage (NCBI taxonomy): Eukaryota > Metazoa > Chordata > Cladistia > Polypteriformes > Polypteridae > Polypterus > Polypterus senegalus. The sequence goes on along the minus strand of NC_053158.1, from coordinate 376,896 downwards.
TTAATTTTTGGAGCTTCTGTAAAATTTTAATTTCCCATTGGGGACTAATAAAGTATAATCTAATTTGATCTATATTTGAGAAGTGAGAAAGGCGTTATATACATTAAAACAATTATTATTAGTAGTATAATTACAGTATGAGTATTTATGCATAATGGACCGTTTAATAATATGTTTTAATATTTAATGCACACAAACCTGTTGCTATTATTGTTTTTTATTATTATTTCAAAGTGTTTTACAAGATGTCACACAAACAGTTACTGTAAAAGAAAGATACTTAAATTAGATAAGAAAAATAACGCATAAACAGCAAGAAAAACAATATAATAGAAAATAAATAAAGCGCACTTACATATTTAAATATTTAAATAAGAAAGGCAGGCCGCGCAGTTTCCACTGAAACGAACAGCAGGCGCAGGTCGCGTCGTTATTTTCTAAAATGTCGCGCATTTCGAGGTGCCTCTCGCTCTTTTTTTTTTTTTTTAAGGTGACATTCGCGGTCCGCTCCGTTACTTTTCCTTTTCTTTTCTTTTGCTTTTCTTTTACTTGTTCAAATGAAGCGCAGATCGCTGAGAGTCACACTGGGATTTAAACGCCATAACTGCACGGTACTCCATGTCACATGTCATTTTACTTTACATTTCTGGGGGTTAAAATGATCTAAAATGACAAAACTCGCGTGAGGACGCAATGCTGTCCGTTTTTTTTTATTAGCGAATTTAAGGCAAAAGTCCACGCAAAAGTCGAGAGGCTCTCGGGTGCGGCGGACGGGCCCCCTGCAGGTGGTCGTGGTGGCCCTTCTACAGTGTGTATGAATTCGAATCGCTCCTTCAGTCCCGATCGGCTCTTCTTCGCCCCCCTTTTTGTTTTTGTCGCCGCAATGCCCTGCACACCCCGTTCCCCGTGTACGCGGAGGTGTCCGCTGTTTGCTTTGGCTGGTCGGGTGGGAGGGGGTCTCGCGGCGTTAGTGGAGGTGGTCGAGGGGGGCTAGGGGCGAGACCTGATTGGCTGCCGGCTCTGGTTAATGGCACGCGACTCTGGATGTAGTTATAAGCGTCCTCGCGTGCCAGCCTTCCGCTGAAGCGACTCTTAAACTCCCGGAGGCAGAAGGACGGGCGGACCACTGCTGTCACCGGGCGACAGGGAGCGACTTGAAAATGGACACCGTGCTGGAGCAGTTCTCGGGGCTGGACTCCTTCTCCTCCCCGTATTTCAACGAAGAGGACTTCTTCACGGACCACTCGTCCAGGGATGCCCTGGACGCGGACGACTTCCTGGACGACGACGTGGACTTTCTGAGCGGCCACATCCAGGATTACTACAAGGAGGACCGATTAGCAGCGGACGGAGACTACGGCGACCCCGGCAACTTCTCCTTCTCGTCCTCGTCGTCCACCTTCTCCTACGGCGGCCCGGACAGCACGTCCGAGGTGTCCCCGCGGATGAAGGGAGAGGGCCCGCTGATGAAGAGGAGGCGGCGGATGAGGTCCGAGGCGGAGATGCAGCAGCTGAGGCAGGCGGCCAACGTCAGGGAGCGCCGGAGGATGCAGTCCATCAACGACGCCTTCGAGGGGCTGCGCTCGCACATCCCCACCCTGCCCTACGAGAAGCGGCTCTCCAAGGTGGACACGCTGCGCCTCGCCATCGGCTACATCAACTTTCTGGCCGAGCTGGTGCAGTCCGACCTGCCCATTAAGAACTCGAGCAGCGACCCCGCCAATCAGCCCAAGAAGGTGATCATCTGCAACCGAGGAACAAGTGAGTCCACCTACAGGTGTTCGGGTGCAGAAGAAGCCCACCCGTGTGCCTGCCGCTCGGTGTTCACCATCTCTTCTGTCTTTTTTTGTGGTCTTTAGGGTCTCCATCTCCTAGCGATCCAGACTACGGGCTGCCCCCTCTAGCAGGGCACTCCCTGTCCTGGACCGACGAGAAGCAGCTGAAAGAGCAAAACATCATCCGGACAGCTAAGGTGTGGACCCCCGAGGACCCCCGAAAGCTGGGCACCAAGTCGTCGCTGAACAACATCGAAAACGAGCCTCCTTTTGCGTGCGTGTCATGAGGGGGCCACACGGACCCTACGAGCGGAGCCTTAAAGTGAATGGCAATCAACGTATTTATTGTATTTATTGAAAGGACCCCCCGCGGGCAGCCGCTGGGAATGTCTGCACCTCTCGAATCGGACTATTTATTACAACTTTAATTTATCACCTAATTTAACCTAATTGCTTTTGTTTCTTTGTAAATGGGCTAAATAGCAATGTAAATTTGATATATTTTTGTATTTCGTTTTCTTAAAAACGTGAATTAATTTAAATTAATATATGCCTTTTATGTGATTAAAAAATACATTTTCTAAAAACGGGCTGCTGCTTCTTCTTTCTGGGTGTTTTATTTATTTATTTATTTGAAATTCTGTTTGACCGCCTCACAACTCCAAAGATTCATCGGCTTTAGAAACTCCGCCGCGTCGGCCTGGTGGGCTTCCTCGAAGAATTCCGTTTTCTAAAGTTGGTTCTTTGGGCTTTCAGAAGCCAAAATGAAATGTCCGGTGGGCCACTTAGGGGTCCCCTTAAAAAACGCAGATCTGCTCATTTACCGTGAGGGGCCCCGAAATTGGGGTCTCTCTGGAACGGAACCACAAATGAATGGAACGGGGGGCTCCAAGGGTACTTTAAAGGCCTCTCGTTAACATTCAAGCGCAGCCCGAACCCCAACTGGAGAGCGTCGCCGTTACCGTGTCGGGGAATGCCGAGTGCAGAGCCGCAGGTGGGCAGGTGGCAAAGCAGAGAGCCACACCACGACACCGGCTTGACGCCACCTCGGAGGAGGACCAGCGAGCACCGAGGCCCACTGCCGGCCATCGTTTAATTGGGGACACCCAGCAACATTTGTGGGGCTTCGTTTAAAAGACCCCGTAGAGAAGACTGGTTCACTGACGGGCATAGCGTTCGCTTCTTAGGAAGGAGAAGAAAAAAAAATGTCAGCCGGCAGGAGAAATGGGAAGAAGAAACGCGAGGGAGCCGAGAGTCCGGGAAACCGGGAAAGAGAGATGGCGGCCCGAGGGTCCAGAAGTGCATGTGCTTAATAATAATAATGATAATAATAATAATACCGTTTATTTAAATAGTGCTTATCCCACACTCAATCAAGGAAGAAAGGAAAACCGCTCACTACACAGATAAAAAATAACAAAAAAAGAAGACTATATTAACAAATACACATCATTACAATACACTCGTGGACACTAATTCTTTAAAAGATAAAAAGAAAAAGAAAATAAACAGAAATCCAGCGGAGACAGAGCCAGGCTAAAATACAAGCGTGAGTCGTTTGATGATCATTTCTTCAAACTCCTTTACATTTCATTTTTAAATAAAGCAATATATGAAACTTCAATGTAAAAGTAATCAGAGATAGATGGTGAAAGGCATTATAAAATACATAGATTTGAAAGGCACTATATAATTAATAGATCATAATAATAATAATAATGCAGGTGAAAATGAAACATTCTGAGCCCGGGTGGCGTTTGTAACAATTTGTATAGATGGTCAGTCCAAAGTCCAATGTTTGCCATTTTGACAAAACACGCAACGGTGTGACTCCGAAAGATAGAAAGGCACTATATAATTCATTTAGCTAAGTCAATAAATAAATAAATACATTTAATAATTAATTAATTGCCACGTTTCTTGAGAAAGCGATTTTCATTTTTCAACATAGAACTGAACTTGCGGAATGTCAGGACCTTTCAACCCAAGGAAACAAATAACACACATTAGTGCTGCACACGCAATTAGAAACGTTTATCTAATAACCAAACTAGCATGAAAACAGGATTAATTAGGACTGATAGATCTGGGATTGTTCGGGTGATTTTCTCTGTAATAACCTTAATAAGTTATAGAGTAATGAAAAATGTGGACCCCCCTATATAACAGGTAGACTGATGTCTTGTTTCTGAAGCTTCATCACTTCCAGCGCTACATGAAAAGGTCCTTTTGCTAACACGACAAGCTGCGCTCCACCGGTCGATTCCTCGTCCTTGTTAAACGAACACAAATTCTTTATTCGGCCAAACATTTCTAATTTAAATTCGGGGTGCAGAATCGAGAAGCGATCGTTCAGTCCATCAGATTTGCTCGCCCTCTTTCTTTCTTTTTTTTTTTTCTCATGTGATTTTTGTACGTCAAAGAGTCGCCAGAAGTCCCCGACTCGGACGTTTTGCAAAAGCCTTTAATCAGATTAAAATGTCGGAGGGTGTTAACTGCCCTCATTACGTTTTCATGAGAAAGACGCGGCTTTTCGCTCTTTTCAGTTATGCTTGACTTCTTTTGAATTATTCCTTGTTATTTCCGAAAAGTTTTATATACTTGCCTGTATGAGAGACGCTATATAAAAGTCCCCATGTGTCTTGCTATAAAGAATATTTTATAGCTTTCATTATTTATATTGTGTGAGATCTGAAAGTGAAAAAAGAACAAACGAGCCCCTCTGAACACACAGAGTTAGCCCACTGAGTGAACTCGCATGGTGACCTTCGCACGAGAAGCCCGTCAGTTCCCGTGTGTATTCCTATTCACAAATCATTGAGACCTTTTAGCATTTCACGTTCATTTGCTTATCTATTATTATTATTTATTTATTTATTTATTATTTTATTGTAGTAGAGCTATTGTTCTTCTGTTGTTGTTGTTATTATTATTATTATTATTACAGTATTCTCATTGTTACACATTTAGCAGACGTCCTTGCTGCTGACGAATGGCTGGAAGGTGCCACCATCTAAAGCAACAAGGACAAGATCAAAAGCCAAGCACGAGGTGGTCGCCCTAACCTTACCCCCTGACCGCTCTCTAATTACACCTGCAGTCCGACGACCTCCACACCCATCAGCATCCCAAACTCCTCGTCAGGTTCCTCTCAGAGTTCCCGTCCGATGTCCCTCCTGGTTTTAATCCCCCAGTGGCCCATACACTTGATGACCGATTGCTGCCATCGAGCCAATTTCGTCTGGTGGTGGCCCAACTTCTCGTCCCGATTCTTCTTAGCCCTCTCCCACCCGATGTCACTAACCAGTCCTTCTCGATGACAATTCTAAATGGTTATTAGAGGGGCCGTGACGAGCCCGAGGCCCCGTGTGAAGCCACAAAGGCCGCTCTCGGCGCGTCACAGGTGCTCCGGACGTGGAATTTCCCGTGGAGTCCACCGGCTCCGGCACGGCATACGTCAGAGTCCGGATAAGACAGATGCCCGACCGAGCCCACAAGCGCACACGCCCTGCTCCGAGATTTGGGAAAGACAGCAGCTTCAGCAGCAGCAGCAGCAGCCGATGGGAACGGGAGCGCGGAGCCGAAGGTGTAAGCCCTGCGTCTGTTATTTTGGTGCACTTAATCCACCTAACGGGGCGGGGGGTACTGAAGAACAGTTGGTGAATGCGGGCCGACATCGAAATTCTCGATACTGCAGAGAAGACGCGCACTGCTTTTCACTCCTTTCTCCTTTTTTTGTTTTTTAACTTTCTCTTTTCTTTTCTTTCCGCCTTTCTTCTTTCTTTTCTTTTTCTTTTTTCAGAGCAACGAAAGGGCACGTCATTTTTTTTTCAACATCTTCTTAAGGCATTTCAAACAAAATGGTAAACGGTTTGCTTTCTAGGCGTATTAAAATAATTTGATTTTACCGTGCATTAGAGCCTCATTAACAGCGCAGAAATAGGAGTCGGTGAAGTCCTCCAATAACCCATGTAATCTCATTACATTCATTAGAAAGTCAAATGTTAGCAAAGCAGACTTTAACTCAATAATAGAGACGGGCAAGTCGTGTAGCCGCTCCTTCGGCGTTGTTGGGGCTACATTTCAATTTGATGGGCTAAAGTGGTACCGCACAATAAAACAACACTGCCAGCATTGTGCACGGGCACCTATGGCTATTGAGAAGCCGCGTTTTTGTGAGCACAATAAGCCAAGGCATCCTTTAGTGCGGCGGCGGTCAAGCGGAAGAGCCGGGCGGCCAGTTTGAAACGCCGAGCCTCTATCTTGTCACTCTTGTGTGGCGGCTTGGCAAGTCCTTTAAGCGCGCCCTTCAAACGCTGACAGGTTTTATTTGTTTGCTTAGTCCTTTAAACACTCATGGGCTGCATGGGCTCGACTAGGCTTTAAAACCCTCGGCGGAGGCGGCGGTGGCGGAGGCAGCGGTGCACACACAGCCGTTAAAGGGCGAGCGAGGAACAAGCCAGGGGAAATGTGGACGAAATCAAAATGAAATAAAGTCAATGGGGCAATGAGAAGAACGGCCGAAAATCTGCAAAAAAATTATTAAAAAAAAAAAAAACAAACGTGAACAGTGAGACCAGCGAGGAACGCCAGGCCATTGAGATCACTGAGCGGCCTGCCACCATTGTAGCGACCAGCGTGTGTGCGGCTCTGAATGACAAGCATTGAGCGACCCACCGACGAGCCCCCCGTGTTCACAAAATCAGGAAGTGGCCTGATAAGCGCAATAAAGCCCTACCGTCCCCACTCTATCTGTTTAGCTGTTATATAGCGCCTTTCATCTATCTATCTATCTATCTATCTATAGTGCCTTTCATCTATCTATCTATCATATAGCGCCTTTCATCTATCTATCTATAAAGTGTTGTTCTTATTTATCCATCTATCTTAACTGCTTATCATATCTATTAAACTCGTATCGTGTCTTTTGCCTGTTGTGTTTAACATTCAATTAATTTATGATATATCATCACCATGTGTGTATTAGACAGACGTGAGAAATGCAGTAAATTGATTATATATATATATATATATATATATATATATATATATATATATATATATATATATATATATATATATATATTTTAGTGCCTTTTCTTTTGTTGTAAATTGCCTTTCACATAGTGCGGTTTGTCGTTCATATTTATTAATCAGTCTTCTTTGTGGTGCATTTGTTGTCCATTACTTAATTAAGACCTCATTTGTGTTACAGAGGTAGGGAGAGTGAAAGGCACTATATAATATACTCATAGGTCGAGCACACGAACAGCCGAAACTTTCAAACTGGAATCCCAAATCTAACGGCTTTTTTGGAAGTTGTGTTTTTTTGGTGGGATTGGGGGTCTGAGGGGTCGACATGCCTCGTGTTAAGCCCCTAACTGCAGGCTGCGGCCTCCTCCTCCTCCTCCTCCATTTGCTCGCTCGTCTTCCTTTCCTTGCGCGGTCTGCCAGCCTGTAATGTCAAGTTTAATTTTCAGTGCTACTGAATGGCCGAACTCCTGAGTCCAGGGAGGTCGGGTGATTTTTGTTTTTTGATTTTTTAATTATTATTTTTATGAATGAGTTAGTTTCGATCCGGCACCTTTTAAAACAGAATATTTGTAACACCTTAAGTGTGTCGCATGTTTCAGGTCATGAATATTCATGGCGTTTCTCTTCAAAGACGGCCTAATTTTAATTCTAATAAGTGAGTCCGAGAAGAAGCCGACAAAGTTTCCCGTGCAGGCAGGCAGGCAGGCAGGCAGGCAGCGCTTTGAGGCCGCGTCGCTCATTTGCTTTGCGGGCCGCTAATTGATCCAATTATGTCATCCAGACGTTTGTGTCGCATCCGCTTCAAGAATGTGACCGCGTTTGAGGGAAGCTCGCTGCCTCGCCGGGAGCCCGTGCGGTGGTCTACCGGGCGGGTGTCCGCGGGCCGCTCGGCTTCTCCTTTTAAATTTTTATTTTTTTATATTTTTGAACTGGAATGACATGACGCTAAAATATCTTTAAAATGGACACCAATGTAGAAACCCCCCCTCCCTCTCTCCCCCTGAGGTCCCATGGCCTTGCAGAATCTCACTCCTCGAGGGAAGGCCGTCACCATCGAACGGCCGGCCGCCTGCTGCTCCCAGGCTGGGCACTGGGAATGTCTCCCTGCGAGGCTTCCCAAAGCCGGAGATCTGCCGATATCAGGGATTACGAGTGTCAAAGCCGCGCGTGAAATCCTCTAAATCCCCCAACCCCGCCCCTTTTTCATTAACGTGTCGTCTGTGGTGTGGCATCGAGTGGCAGCTGTGAGCTCCGGCAGGCACCCGCGGACGGTCCTCCCTGGTTGCAGGCAGCTCGGGGGGCTAAATCCCCTGGTAAGACGCCTCGTCCGTGCAGCTTGTGGGAATGGCCTACAAATAATTCCAGCACAATTCCTCCTCCTTCTCCGTAGCTGGAGCCGCCGGCGAAGCCATTCCACGGCACGGCGGATGAAGGGTGAGGGTGGTCTGGCCAACAGGTGTTCGGATTTGGCGGCCGGGGCCGGAGCTTTTCTGGCTCGCTGGCTCGCCCTGAGAGGAAGCCCGGGCTGGCAGGGAGGGGACAAGGCGGGCAGTCCCCGGCGCCTCCCGCGCTCGCCATGGCGTGGAAGGCCGAGACAATCGGACGGCGATCTTTTTGCGAGCTTCCCGTCCGAGGCTGCAGTAACATATCAATCCCTGTCGTGGTTCTCTAGGATGCACCTGGTATGTCGAACTTGTGCTTTTTTGTGCTTCTGGTGCGTGGGCTGCAGCTGCCTAACACAAGCAAAAGAGAGAGCCCTTACAATATCTCCAAGACGTGTTGGCATGGTTTGCTCGTCTTTAATGTACCATTAACCATTGTCCGGGCACAATATGGGAACTGTAAAGCATGACATTTGTTATAATAAAACGCGTTCTCAATGATACACTTCGGATGAAAGCCTCATGCAAACTAGCAAACAGTCCCCCAAATCCTGTTTTGTCTCGCCAGGCTAACCTACTGGCAATTACATTCAAGCCCCCCGATCAGCCAATTAAATTTATGTCCTCTAATTTTTCACTTAGAAAAAGAAGTCTCCGTGCCGGCCCCCAAAGACATTGATTTTCTTGCTATCACCTGGCGTTCAGACCTTAGTTCCATTTATCAAGGAGGGGAACGTCAGGCGTTACATGAAGTGACTCTGTTACCATAAGGCTCTCACCCTCCTGCCCCATTGTTTTGCCTTGTTAATAACTCATTACCAGGATTTAACAAATCAACCATTACATATGTTTTGTGTCTCCATATTTTGATCCGTACGATTAAGCAGATGTTACGATTGAAAATTGAAAAGTCCAAGGCTACTCTAGGCTGAAAGAAAGAGGGCAGCCTCAAAAACGGCCTAACAAAGAGCTTCGGGAGATCTTCAGAAAAACATTTACGACCAATAAACAGACTTCAACCTGCTCTATTTCAACCATTGTGTCGTTTTGAATAATTAATTTATAGAATAGGTTTTATACTTTGAATCAAGACCACAGGTGCGGGTGCACGATGAATGTGCTGATTTGAAGCTCAAGTGCCTTTCCTCTATCTATCTATCTATCTATCTATTATATAGTGCCTTTCACTTTATCTATCTATTATATAGTGCCTTTCACTCTATCTATCTATCTATCTATCTATCTATCTATCATATCTATTTTTATATAGCACCTTTTATAGTTCCTTTCACATTTATCTACTATAAAGTGTTGTTCTTATTTATCCATCTATCTTAACTGCTTATCATATCTATTAAACTCGTATCGTGTCTTTTGCCTGTTGTGTTTAACATTCAATTAATTTATGATATATCACCATGTGTGTATTAGACAGACATGAGAAATGCAGTAAATTGATTATATATATGTTTTTAGTGCCTTTTCTTTTGTTGTATATTGCCTTTCACATAGTGCGGTTTGTCGTTCATATTTATTAATCAGTCTTCTTTGTGGTGCATTTGCTGTCCATTACTTAATTAAGACCTTATTTGTGTTACAGAGGTAGGGAGAGTGAAAGGCACTATATAATATACTCATAGGTCGAGCACACGAACAGCCGAAACTTTCAAACTGGAATCCCAAGTAGTCTAACGGCTTTTTGGAAGTTGTGTTTTTGGTGGGATTGGGGTCTGAGGGGTCGACATGCCTTGTGTTAAGCCCCTCGCTGCAGGCTGCGGCCTCCTCCTCCTCCTCCTCCTCCTCCATTTGCTCGCTCGTCTTCCTTTCCTTGCGCGGTCTGCCAGCCTGTAATGTCAAGTTTAATTTTCAGTGCTACTGAATGGCCGAACTCCTGAGTCCAGGGAGGTCGGGTGATTTTTGTTTTTTGATTTTTTAATTATTATTTTTATGAATGAGTTAGTTTCGATCGAGCGCACCTTTTAAAACAGAATATTTGTAACACCTTAAGTGTGTCGCATGTTTCAGGTCATGAATATTCATGGCGTTTCTCTTCAAAGACGGCCTAATTTTAATTCTAATAAGTGAGTCCGAGAAGAAGCCGACAAAGTTTCCCGTGCAGGCAGGCAGGCAGGCAGGCAGCGCTTTGAGGCCGCGTCGCTCATTTGCTTTGCGGTCCGCTAATTGATCCAATTATGTCCTCCAGACGTTTGTGTCGCATCCGCTTCAAGAATGTGACCGCGTTTGAGGGAAGCTCGCTGCCTCGCCGGGAGCCCGTGCGGTGGTCTACCGGGCGGGTGTCCGCGGGCCGCTCGGCTTCTCCTTTTAAATTTTTATTTTTTTATATTTTTGAACTGGAATGACATGACGCTAAAATATCTTTAAAATGGACACCAATGTAGGGAAACCCCCCCTCCCTCTCCCCCCCTGAGGTCCCATGGCCTTGCAGAATCTCCTCCTCGAGGGAAGGCCGTCACCATCGAACGGCCGGCCGCCTGCTGCTCCCGGGCTGGGCACTGGGAATGTCTCCCTGCGAGCTTCCCAAAGCCGGAGATCTGCCGATATCGGGATTACGAGAGTGTCAAAAGCCGCGCGTGAAATCCTCTAAATCCCCCAACCCCGCCCCTTTTTCATTAACGTGTCGTCTGTGGTGTGGCATCGAGTGGCAGCTGTGAGCTCCGGCAGGCACCCGCGGACGGTCCTCCCTGGTTGCAGGCAGCTCGGGGGGCTAAATCCCCTGGTAAGACGCCTCGTCCGTGCAGCTTGTGGGAATGGCCTACAAATAATTCCAGCACAATTCCTCCTCCTTCTCCGTAGCTGGAGCCGCCGGCAGGAAGCCATTCCCACGGCACGGCGGGATGAAGGGTGAGGGTGGTCTGGCCAACAGGTGTTCGGATTTGGCGGCCGGGGCCGGAGCTTTTCTGGCTCGCTGGCTCGCACTGAGAGGGGAAGCCCGGGCTGGCAGGGAGGGGACAAGGCGGGCAGTCCCCGGCGCCTCCCGCGCTCGCCATGGCGTGGAAGGCCGAGACAATCGGACGGCGATCTTTATTGCGAGCTTCCCGTCCGAGGCTGCAGTAACATATCAATCCCTGTCGTGGTTCTCTAGGATGCACCTGGTATGTCGAACTTGTGCTTTTTTGTGCTTCTGGGTCGTGGGCTGCAGCTGCCTAAAACAAGCAAAGAGAGAGGCCCTTACAATATCTCCAAGACGTGTTGGCATGGTTTGCTCGTCTTTAATGTACCATTAACCATTGTCCGGGCACAATATGGGAACTGTAAAGCATGACATTTGTTATAATAAAACGCGTTCTCAATGATACACTTCGGATGAAAGCTCTCATGCAAACTAGCAAACAGTCCCCCAAATCCTGTTTTGTCTCGCCAGGCTAACCTACTGGCAATTACATTCAAGCCCCCCGATCAGCCAATTAAATTTATGTCCTCTAATTTTTCACTTAGAAAAAGAAGTCTCCGTGCCGGCCCCCAAAGACATTGATTTTCTTGCTATCACCTGGCGTTCAGACCTTAGTTCCATTTATCAAGGAGGGGAACGTCAGGCGTTACATGAAGTGACTCTGTTACCATAAGGCTCTCACCCTCCTGCCCCATTGTTTTGCCTTGTTAATAACTCATTACCAGGATTTAACAAATCAACCATTACATATGTTTTGTGTCTCCATATTTTGATCCGTACGATTAAGCAGATGTTACGATTGAAAATTGAAAAGTCCAAGGCTACTCTAGGCTGAAAGAAAGAGGGCAGCCTCAAAAACGGCCTAACAAAGAGCTTCGGGAGATCTTCAGAAAAACATTTACGACCAATAAACAGACTTCAACCTGCTCTATTTCAACCATTGTGTCGTTTTTGAATAATTAAGGTTAATAGGAATAGGTTTGTATACTTTGAATGCCAAGACCACAGGTGCGGGGTGGCACGATGAATGCTTTGCCTGATTTTTGCCAAGCTCAAGAGCCCTTCTCTTGGACCTTCAAGCTGATAGAAAATATTGTCATTTCTTTAATTCACAGCATTACTTTCATTCCGAACAAAGCCGAGTGATGAAAAGCTTATGCTGCAATGAAACACGCGACGTGGTGGCCGCTGCGCTTCCTAAAGAAAGGCGACTCAATGCCAGAGCGCGCTCGGCTCTGCGCGCAAGTGCTGCAGCTGAAGCGACTCCGGCGGCCCCCCCTCTCTGGGGGTCCCGGGGCGGCCCCCCCTGGCCCGGTCGCGCTTGGCGGAGGTGCCACGGGACGCGGGCACTGCCCGGCCTGCCGTCCTCGGCCGATCAGGCTGTTCCGTGTCGCCGCACCGCACGGTACAAAACGCTCCATCAAACTTCGCCAAACTTCAGCGGACTCGCCATCGCCAGCCAGAGAGTGCACGGCGACGCGCGCGCGTGCGTACACCGCCTTCTCTTCGGCGATCTCTGCTCGGTGGAGCGAAACGGCGACCGCAGGAGGGGACCGGGCCGTCGAGCGCCTCCTCCTCGACCGCACGGCGACAGGCAGCCGGTGACACGGCCTGGGCTCTGCTCGGCCAGGAGGGGGAATATCTGGAGAGCCGCGGCGCATGGAACTCTCCAAGGAGGAAAAGAAAAATGGCCGAGCACGCGGAGCAGGCGGGCTGGTGCGCAAGAGGCGGGCCCCGGGGTGTGAGAACGGGGGACAAGCTCGACTCCCCGAGATGTGACAGGTGGCCTTCTAGTCGCGTGGCACGACCAGGTGAACTTCAGAGATCAGGTAGCGGCTCTGGGGTAGCGGCTCGGGCACGAAGTTCGTTTGAGACGTTGGCCGGGCTAGGGTGCACTTGCCGCTTAAAGGTGGAGAATTTGAAGAGTAATTATGGAGAAGGACAAAAATAATCCGAAAAAAAAGAAAAGATATCGGACTGTCTGTCGCGGTCCTCGCTGCGATAACGGGGACCAAACTGCCAAAGTCACGGCCGCCGCTGCACGCCTCGTAATGACATTCAAGGCGCCTTTGTGTGCCCCTCATTATTTATGTATAAAGCTTTGTTTGGTGTTTGTAAAGTGCATCATCAGGCACGAACATTTCGCCAGTTTAAATAACAATCAAGCTTATTAAAGTCAAGAGAGCTCTTTAATTAAAGGATCTCCGTTTGCGCGACTCATTTGGCAGCAGCCTGTTGAACGGCGCGACTCCACCTGTGGAAATGAACTTCGTGGAAGCGGCGTTCCAGTGATCGGTTAACCGGGGCGTGCACGCGCTCCTCTAACGTGGCGAGCCGTGCAGCAAACGCGTGGCTTTTGTCCTTGGATAACACAGTATGAGGACAACACGGGAATTTAAGAGTGATCTGCTGTTTGGCTAATTTAAAAAAAGCAAAATTAAATAAAAAAACGAAAACGTCGCTATAAAGTGACATGAGCCTCGGTGGGCGCGCCTCCGCCGGTGGAATGAGCCCCAATGACCGTGTAAAGGTGCAGTCTTCAGGTCGTGCACGCGCTTAAACGGGTGGCCGGTGTGACTGCGGCTTAATCCGTGGTATTACAAACGATACGGGATTTAAGAATGAACGACTTTTTAAATGACGTTTAAAGAGTGTCTGAAAACAGACGGCGATATATTGGTGACAAAAGCCACTCGTCCTGCATGGCGCTAGAGCTTCCCCACAAAAGCCAAGTCGCCAAGTGCCGCAAATCCGCAAAGTTTGCAGGTGTGGGGCGCGCCTAACAAGCATGGAGCGCATTGCGCTTTCCCCCCATCGTCCGAGGATGACAGGGACAGCTGGCTCACTTTCGCCTTGAAAACACCCCCTTGGTGGACCAAACGCGTAGACACTGACCTTTCAACGGGGGAAGCAGGGCCGGGCCTTTGACTGAATTAGCCATAAAGACGTCGTGCTATGACTTTTGTTGAGCAGCAAACTGAAAGAATAGCGCGCTTAATACGAGAGGCATTGTCTCCAGCTTTTTCATGCCCACCACCCCCCCATGAAATGGAACCTTATTGATTTACTGCTGCAGCGATGGCACGGCCGCGGCGCTCAGGCTGCCCACATTATTATTCCTTTTATTTCACCTCCGCTGCCAGTCGCAAGTTTGGAGTCGCCGAGAAACTCGCGTGCTCTCCTTAGACTCGAAATAATTCGGGACGCCGTTCAACTGCAGATCTCAGGGTAGAGTCGGGACATCACGGGGGTCTCTGAGCGCCATTACTGCCCTGGTCATTAACTATGCACATCGCACTGCAGAGCCCCGGCCATTCCTTCAGTGTCGTCCTTTGAAGGGCCAACCGCCTTAGCGGAGCTCATCGCTATAATTAAAGTGTCCGTCTGTCTGGCTAATCTATAATATGACACCTTTCTGATGTACTGCATCTATTATATAGCGCCTTTCAGATCTATCTATAAAATCCTGCCTACTATACTAATATTAAATTCAATCTATCTATCTATCTATCTATCTATCTATCTATCTATCTATCTATCTATAAAATCCTGCCTACTATACTAATATTAAATTCTATCTATCTATCTATCTATCTATCTATCTATCTATCTATCTATCTAATCCTGCCTACTATGCTAATATTAAATTCTATCTATCTATCTATCTATCTATCTATCAATCCTGCCTACTATACTAATATTAAATTCTATCTATCTATCTATCTATCTATCTATCTGTTCTAAATAATCCTGCTTTCATGCTAGTTTGGTTATTAGAGAAACCTTTCTAATTGTATTTGTGCCACTAAAATGTGTTTTTTGTTTCCTTGGATTGAAAGGTCCTGACATTCCGCTAGTTCAGTTCTGGGTTCAGAAATGACCAAAATGAAACCTCTTTCTCAAGAAATGTGTCACTGTATTTATTTATCGACTTAGCAGAATGAAAGCTACTCCATGTGGTAGACTACCAAGAATCTGAAGATTTCCTACAAGGTGTCCATTCCTGTCTTGAGAGAAGAAGACAAGTTGGTACAAAAAGAAATGGGAGACCCAAATGGGTAACTGAAGAAAAGGATAAAGGGCATGCGAGTGTGTGGTGTATGACACAAATACCTTACAGGTCCTCAGTTGGCTTCTTCATTCAATACAGAGCAGTTCTCAGTGAAGAGAGAAATGATGAGTCCACAGTGCTGGCCTACAAGGAGATCTTTGATTAAAAAGTCATATCTGAAGGTAGAAGAACAAAAGGTGAAAATGGCCAAAAGGACTTTGACATGGTGGTGTGAAGTTTAAACCCTGACGTTGTAGGTTCAGATCCCACTACTGACACCATTGTCTGACCAAGAGCAAGTCACCTGACCTATTGTGCTCCATGTGAAAATAAACCAAACAAATAAAGAAATGGAAGTGATTGTCTTGAATTAAGGTGCCTGTCATTAAGTTAGACATGCATTATGTGCTGCATCCTGGAGTCCTCTTATGTCTGTTGCAGGTGACACTGGTGTTTGTTCAATGCAGCAGCCACCTGAGGACCTGTAAGGTGTTTCTTTCTTATCCTACACACTCCAATGGCCTTCTCCTCTTGTGCATCTGGGCTTTCATCTTCATTTTCTGTATTTGTTAGACTCCGATTGCCTTCTTCTTCCAAGACCGTGATAGACACCTTTGTAGGAAGTCTTCAGTTTCCTGGCAGTCTGTCGTATGGTTTAATCTTATAAGTCAGTTGATTAGTTAATTAATTAAACAGACTGATACGTTTCTTGAGCTTCTTTTGAGCCCAGAATTGAACATCAGTAATGCTAATGCCGGTACCGTGTACGCCAAGTGAGCAGTACGGCAGGTCTCCGCGGCGCAAATGCAATTCCGGAGGTTTCTCTAATAACTGATTAGCATTTAAAGGCGGCCAATGAGAGACGCGCTGACGGAGTTGGCCATCAGGACACCGGAGTGACTGCTGAAAATGGGACAGAAAAGTCGGACATTTCAACAAGTAACAGCCAATAGAAACGCCAGCAATGTTTCGGTTGCATTTTAACGACATCTTGATAATAAAAGTTACCAATTTCTATCAAAGCCATGAACATTTTGGATTTGTCCGTGCAGACTTTGGGCTGGTGGGGTTTCTCTGTCCCTCTGGACGTGAGGAGATACGAAGAGAACTAAACTTTATGGGAAGCTGAAGCCTGTTCCCCCTAAAGTCAAACTAACGTCCCAGGGGTCTTTTTGTCACTCGGTTATTCCGTTAGTCACATCAACCGGGCCGGCAGCGTTACCTGAATCCTCGCACCCCACGGACTCGAATCACGGTGTGTTTCACCGCTAAATATTTTTACGAGTCGTTCATATTGTCAAATAGTCCAGTTTGGATGAAATTATTATTATTATTATTATTTTGTTGGATCGATTTTTTTTTTCTTGGAGCTGCAACTTATTTTGCGCGACTTTTTTTTCTTTTTCTTTTTTTCTTGCCATTTTATTTACCTTAGAAAATCGTAAAGGAAAAAGAATGTGATAAATTACCAATATGCAAATGCCTTTGAATGCGCTTTCTAAGTGTGTCTCGCTAGCGCTGAATGAGTGTGTGCGCGCCCGGGACCCCCGAGAGCTGATCAAAGCCGCCTTTCTCTTTCATGGCCACAATTTCCCCCCCAAACCCTTTCGATACAATATGTTTCCATGATGCCCGTAATGTGTCGCGGACACAGCCCTCGTTGCGAGCGCAGCTCGATCTGACGACCCCTTTTGTTCGGCAGCGTGCGGCTCAAAGCGCTTTGCCACTTGCCAGCTTTCTCAAGTGTAAAAGCATGCGTCATTTTTCACCGGCGCTCGTTTTCATATCCTCAATAGGCAAAACTATGAAACTCTTTCTGGCATTAATGACGCCGCGGCTGTCCAGCTGATCGGCCCTCCTATTATAAGCATTTCTCAGCGGGGATTTCGGCAAGACAAATGCAGCTGCGGCTCGCGCTATGAATGCATTTTCTTTGGTCACAGCAAACACAAGTAGGTATGCGACTTTGGAGGAAGCCTTGTATCGGGGGTCGGTCACACCATCGGGGAAAGAAAAAGAAACAGAAAAAACAGAAAAGAAAAGAATATCACTTACAGGTGCTGGCACACTGGCTGGCACTGCCAACACAAAACTTTCCTGACTTTATCAAAACACAAAATAAAAGTGAGAAGGACATCCGCGGAGGGCCGTTCACGGCTCATTAAGCACGCGTCCATGACAGACGTCTCTCTTTTTCCCAGAAATGAAGACCACTCATTCGGGACAGAGGGCAGTCCTGTGCGACAAAACGCGACACTGGAGTCTGAGGAAGTGCGCAAGAATCTGAAGCACAAAGTGACACACGTCGGAGCTGCTCAGGAGATTTTAGGCTTGGACATTTATCGATCCGAGTGATTGTTTTGTTATGGCGTCTGACATTGGACTATGGAGGGGCTTACGGGCAGATGAAGGTTGGGGATTTTCTGGCCCCCCATCCCATCTCTCTCTCTCTCTCTCTCCCTCCCACCTCATATTTGTCAGCCCTCCACAATGCCAACAGTAACACTGCAAGGCCCCTTATCCCATTTCTATGACCCACCCACGTTCATTCACTTCATGATGGAAGCCCCTCATCTACAGAATGGCGTCTGCTCCACTTCCACTGACATGACATGGGCCGCCTTGTGCCCCATTAGGTGGGCTGCCGAACCACCAGAAACACTTCTAGTGACTTCACTGCACTCCTGATGGGACAGCAAATCAGTTTAGGGTCTCAGATATAAAAGAGCAACAGAAATGTTCATTTACATAATAAAATAATCTATCTTGCCTACTATACTAAAATGAATATCTATCTATCTATCTATCTGTTATATAGCGCCTTTCACATCTATCTATCTATCTATCTATCTATTATATAGTGCCTTTCACTCTATCTATCTATCTATCTATCTATCTATCTATCTATCTATCTATTATATAGCACCTTTCACTCTATCTATCTATCTATCTATCTATCTATCTATCTATCTATCTATCTATTATATAGTGCCTTTCACTCTATCTATCTATCTATCTATCTATCTATCTATCTATCTATCTATCTATCTGTTATATAGCGCCTTTCACTCTATCTATCTATCTATCTATCTGTTATATAGCGCCTTTCATCTCTATCTCTATATGCGTCTATGTCCAGTATGAGGGTCCTACATCTTCGCACTCAGCCCGCTCGCGTGCTTTAATTCCCTTCTCTGATACCCTTCGTCCCCTGCTTGCTGTATCTGTTCTGTCATTAACACCCCCAGTAATTTAGGACAGCTCGGTGGTCCATCTGTGACTTTGCAGCTTAAAGTGTCACTTTTCCAGATGGGCTGCCAGCCTTGCTGCGGACACTTCAAGGCAGGTGTTTGTGTCCCTTTGTCATCACTCCAGTCGTGGTCCGTGTGTAGCTGGCATGTTCTCCCCATGTCTGCGTGGCCCTTTTCCTCCAGGTGGGCCCATTGTCCTCCCACATCCTCAAGGCTCAGGGACCCCAGGTGACAGTAAGTTGGCCTGGTCCGTCTCTTGCCTTGTGCCCAAGGCCCCTGGTGACCCATTAAGTGGGACCAATTCCGTGTTTAGTTGAAGTTGTGCCTGCATTTCAGCTGAGAACTCGTCACAACGCTGAGTCTGCCCTCAGTGAAAGGCGCTATACAAAGATGAGTCGAGTCGATTTGAATTGATTGAAAACGGCACTCATGGACTTTTCATCGTTTCTGCATCTTATCCAATGTGGCGAATCGTCACGAGAGGACTGAAGGGTCGGCCATTGTCAGGCAGGCCTTGTCGAGTTTGAAATCGGCAGTGTCACGTCCCCCTCTGCTACACCAGCGCAGTGTCATACAAGTGCGTGTCACTTAAAGGCTAAGGAAACCCACTCGTTCTTTAGCAGCGGGTGCCACTGCTCTTTTTAATAAAGACACCAACAATACACCAAAATGGAAAGCAGGGCACGCAGTGGCAGGCCAGTTGAACTATCAGAGACCCCTGGACAGAAGGGGGGCCGGTGTGTCCAACGTGATGAAACATGAAAGTCCACCTTATGGAAGGAGCTGGGAGTCCTCATGGACTGGTGAGGGTACACGTCTGGACAGTGGGAAGAGGGGGTCCTGGACTCCGAGCTGCTCAGAGGTGACAGGGGGCAGCAGCTCCCCACTTCCTACATGCCAGTTCTCCTTTTTATTTCAGATGAGGTGGGCACCGAGTTGTGGGTTCTGTAAGAGCGGGTCATGCAGAAGCAGACTTTACAGGCCTGAATGGATGGAGGATCTGCCAGCGTGGGGCTGATGTGGCTGCCAACGAGCCGAGGCTCCTCCGGTCCTCCTCAGGCCTACACGGACATTTAAATAAACACAATGGCCTGGGGGGGCCTTTGTGGAGCTTAAAAAAAGACTAAAGAGTGTGACTGGAAAAAATCTGGTGCCAGGCACTGGGCACAATCGGTGGGGTTTCATTCTGCCGCCTCTTGCAGCAGTGCCAAGAGACGCTGGCACACTCTTCACAGGTATGAAGGTGAACGAGAAATCTGGCAAAGCAAATCCAGTCCAGGATGAACAAGCCAGGGCCGGGACATCAGAGAGCAGGACTGGGAGCCAGGGAGGTGGGAATGGAGACTTGATTGTGTAAAAAAGGGCACTGTGTCATAGACAGTGAGGGCAGAGCGGTGGATTGGCATACAGTAAGCCCCCCCAACTCAGGGTGCTTATAAGAAATGTGAGGATTTGACATCAGGAGGCAGAAGTACACAATAAACAAGAGGAGCTGCCTCGGATATTTGAAATATTCAAACGTGTGCTGAGATTTAAAGCTTTACAGTCTGAAGATTCTCGCTTGTAACAGAACTTTGTCACTTGTCACCTTCTAATTGCCATCCATAGCGGGCTAGCAAAGGATCAAAAGTGACAAATGACTTCATATCTGGAATCACTGCCTTGAAATGGTCCAAAACGACACCCCACATGCTTAGGCCCGGAATTTGTCATTTTGAACCTCCCTAAGGGGAGCTAGGACCACCGGCAAAGAATCAAATGTCAAAAACACGACCATATTTAGGATCAGGAACCTTTGCAGTAGCAGAAACCGACACTCCACTTATCGACATTAGTTTTCAAAGTTTTTTGATCCCACTGGTTGAACCCCTGGGGTCTTTTGGTGCGGCCTGCTCAGCTTCACGTCCTTCTGTCCCCCTATTGGACATCACGGTGGCTGAAAACTGAGGGGTTCTCAGTTCAAGAGGACCAGAAATATGGAGGGAGCCCAAGAAGCTCGACGTCTTCCATAAGCAGACATCAGAACGCATCTCAGGGGGTTTTAGTCAAGAGGTACCCAACAAAAAAGACCCCAAAGAGGTTTTATGAGTACAAAAAGGGTCCATTAGAAGCACAACGAATAACAAAAGAGAATTCACACGGCCATTTTTTATTGAAATAAACGCAAATCTCATTCTCTGCTCTGTTCTGGAACCTGGGGGGCCGTCCCCCTTGGATAAAAAAGATAATAGAGAAGAATCCTAAAAACGAGACGAAGGCGACCAGCAACTTGTACGGTGAGCTGACAACCCAAGAGAGAGCCCCACCTTGGACTGGCACCAGTGGCACCGCTGTCCCCTACCTCGGCAGCTGCATTTCTCAGCTGCTCAGCTCTGCTCCCCTTTGCACTGGTGTTCACCCCTGGCACAAGTCGCCACCCTTTGCCATTCTTCCCAGCTGAGGTAAGTTGGCACAAGCAGAGTCACAGATGTCATTTCACACTCAGAAGGAACAACACCAGCATCGGGCATGAGAGTTTGGCACAGTCAGACGTGACCACAGCATGCTGGTGGATCACACGCTATAAAGATGGAAACGTCTTATTTTATAGGATTACATTTCAAATGGCACCCAGCAGGCCGTGAGCCTTCATAATGTGTAGCCTATGCCAGCAGACATCGGGCGCGGTGCGGGAGCAAACCCTAGATGGGCTGCCAGCCCACAGACGTTGTGTCTCATCCTGAGGCGCAAACACTCAAGCTGCACTTGATGATGATGATGATGATGATGAAATGTGATGGACAGAGGCACTGTCTAGTCTGTCCTGTGCCACACGGGTGTACAGAGGGCACCCAACCTCCTCTCAGCTTTGGTAAACCATTAAGGCCTCACCAGCAATCATCTGAGAAGAACCTCTAACCCTAACCCTAACTCGGGTGGACAACCCGTGGTCCTCAATTGAAGTCCTCGGCTGAGCTCTGCTGCTTGTGTGGAGGTGGGATGACCATGGCAGATGCCAGGCTGTTGGCGCAGATCTACAGTGCATTGGCAGTGCCAGGCCCTGATCCAAGCCATGGGATGTTGCAGCCACACACGTCAGACCAATGGCCGTCAGTGCATGGGTCACCAGAAAAGTGTCACCATTTCTTTCCACCTGTAGGTTCCATTAAGAAGAACACCGTAAGATGGTCCCTGAACAGCCCTGGTGAGATGACAGCAGATTGTCACATGTCATTTGCAATGAAACGGTTCTCTGCCAAGCAAAGGTTCTGCAAGGAGCTCTATTTTAGACCCAGTTTCTTCACTGGGCATGGCTGAGATGCCCTCTGCCCCTTCATGATCCCTTGGTAGACAAATCAATGCAAGCAGCTGAGTGCCCAACGCTTGCACACTCGGTGACCATTTTATCCGCCACAAGGAGAAACTAAAAGGGGTCATCAGGTCATCCACGGTGTCCACCAGCCTGTCCAGTCGGGTCCACATTAATTGGGACACTTCAGACTCCTGGACTGGCATGCCTGCATTATCAGACTGGGGACCCCGTGATGTCCTGCCCTTGGTGCCCTGCACTTACCTGCCACGGCTTGGTGGCCAAGAGGAGCGGCTCAGCAGGTGCAGAAGTTTGCTGCCCTGACCCCATGCCTCCCCACTGAGACGCGCCACGATTATTTGCTGGCACCCCGAGTTTAGAGGCTGTCGTTTCGAGCGCCATTGTTGCTTTCCCCGCGTTGCTGCCAATGCAGCTTTGTTCTTGGTGCCAAGGCTTGTTTCTCACGCAGGGTGGATTTGGATGCGCTTCACGGCCCCCAGGGAGACTCGGCTTGTAAAGTGGCCTCTGTGTCTCTTGGTGGGCACCTCCGCCACGCCACCTCACACACACACCTCACATACTGGGATGGCGGTGACGGCCCAGCGCCCGCAGGCTCCAGGTTAGGTGGCCGCGCGACGTGGCGCTCCGCCAGTTCTGGGACGTTTCCCAGCGCTGACTCCGATTAACCCTCTATGGTGAAACTCTGCTGGAATCCGCCTTACCAGTAATTGCCGTTGATCTGCCAAGCAATGAATCCAATTAATTTCTAGAGCTGGAAAAACAAGCCGTTTTGTTTTTCCCAAGTAATGGATAAAGTTAAAAAAAAGCGTCAGGCTGCGCCACTGTGTCCACGCCAAAGAGCCCCCGATGGAGATGATCTATACCCGACACCTGAAGGAGCCCGTCTCCGTGGCAACAGCCTTTCCAAACTGCAGAATCCCGCAAACATGCGGCTCGCTCGACAGCAGACTTGAATGCGAAATGAATTATGGAGGAGGAGACGGAGGAGAAGGCGAGGGGCGCGCGGGCGGGCGAGCGAGCGAGTAAGCGAGCAGAGGGGCCACGGCTTGGATTCGGTGGGCTTCGCTCTTTCTTTAAAACGCTCCATTTAAGGGTCAGAGTTGTGCTCGGATGTGCCCTGTCGGCTGGGCATCTGTGTGAAGGTGAGAGCCCAGCGTCACTCCCCGCTTCACTTCATGGGCTCCTTCACCCCGGGTGGGATGTGGCGGGGGGGAGACTGGAGAGAGCAACCCAAAGACAGGTGATGGGAGAACATGCCACTTCTACACCGGCAGTATGGCAGGCCTTGCCACCTTATACCGAAAGGGTGACCTCCAGTGCCATCTGAGCCTGAAGGGGGTCCACAGATCTGAAAGGCACAGTAGGGTAGGGCAGCAGTTGCCGCTGACAACGCCAAGTACGCGTTTCAGAGCTCGCCGTGCCATTCCTCGTGAACTCAGTGGCCACGCAAAGCTGTGGAGAAGGCAACACTGAGGGGGCAGCAGCCACCAACTCCAGTGGCAGGCACCTTGCAGGGCACTATATTTGTCTCCCAATCGCATGGCTTTCAACACTGGAATTGCACAATCAGTTGGCAGGCGTCATCTTCTTATCGGAAGTCCAGTTGGGGGCGGCCTGGGAACACTCCATATGCTTTATTTGCCACACTAATTTGTCACAAACGTCATTTTTTATCTTCATGTACTAAACTGGGCTTTGTGTATGAAATGGCAGGAAATCAGGAGGGTAAGGAAGCTGGCAGTTCC
Source organism: Polypterus senegalus (assembly GCF_016835505.1). Taxonomy (NCBI): domain Eukaryota; kingdom Metazoa; phylum Chordata; class Cladistia; order Polypteriformes; family Polypteridae; genus Polypterus; species Polypterus senegalus. Next base: position 353,437 of record NC_053158.1, on the reverse strand, counting down.
CGAAATGAGCCGGGCAGCCAAACAGGCCAGGAGCCTCCATGTGGAATGAGGTCTTCGTATTTGGACGCCTGCCGTCAGCTCCTTCTTGGCCAGCTCTTCTTGGGCCTTTGGGTGACCTGCCACTTCACTCTGCTGTCTGCTATATAGTGTCGGGCAGAACAAAGATGTGAAAGGCGCTATATTAAAGAACAGAGGGCGTTAATAATAATTCTCACCGAGGAGGTGAGAAGAAGCCACACAGGCAAGCTGAGAGGCCACCAAGCTGCCTGTCATTGAGACAGTGACATTAAAATAGACAGATATGAAAGGCACTATATAATAGATAGATAGATAGATAGGTATGAAAGGCGCTATATCATATTGTCTTACTGACACTGAGCTGAAGGAGGTTCATTTGGCGTCTCTCAACATGGTCCTGCTCAAGGGTCCAGTCTTTGTTCTGCCCACTGCTGAAAACACCCACTTACATGCCCCATGCCAATGGAAACTTGATGATGCCAGGACACAGTGCAGTGACTGAAGTCTGAGGGGTGAACAGGATGGCAGCCAGGTCTCTTCTCAGTGGTGCCCCCCACGGCCACATCTGACTCTCGATCCTTAAGCCACGCACACACAAGCGTGGTCTGCCTTTCCGTTATCCTGGGCCACACGAGGAGTGCCAGCCTGCGATGAATGGACTTTGTCCGGCACCAGCGTCTTGGACTGTATGGCGCTGAAGACTCAAGCGAGGTCTAAAATTCCGATCCACCGTTCAGCAGGTCATCACCAAAGCCGGGCCGTGTGTTCGGAAACATGTGTGGCCACCCGGGGTCCCATTTATGTACCTCAAGGGGCACTCACTCCAGACCTTTCCAAACCAAACCCATGCATGCTATGGTCACCGAGGGGCACCATTTTGGTAACTCTGAGAATGAACACTCTGAGGGAGACCTAACCCCCCCTGCCTTGGGCTGCATATGGGCTTTGACTGGCACTGGCCGTCACCGGCTCTGCTGTGTCTCAGTAAGGAGACTGCAGGGGGTCCAGTGTGGTTCTGACTGGGGGTCTTCATCATGTGTGAAGCCAGTAGCCCTTTAAGAGTTTTGGCCACCCTCTCTTGGGCTCTAGTGCTGGGCACCCCTTAATGACTTTCGGGTGGACGCCATCAGGTCCAACAGTCACTGAGACACTCAATGGATCAAAGTGTGTTTGGCAGAACATTTTTATTCTGAGAATGACAGATGGGCGTTGGCTCCTTTTGTTGAATATAGCGCCTTTCAAAGCCGAGGAGGGTCGACTCTAGCGTTTGTAATTGTCATTTTCACGGCAGCGCAGCACTTGAGTCGTCTCTTCCAGGCGTTGACTCGGCAGCAGCAGCAGCACCCGCTTCACTGAGAACAGAAGTGAAGCCAAACTGGGGTGACCAGCACTTGGGGGGTTCAAAAGCCGACGACTGAAGTGTCAGTGGGCCGACAGCCCAGGGGCCTCCTGGCTGTGGGGGGAAGGAGCAGGAAACGGAAGCATCACCTCTTGCTCTTCATCATCAGCCGCATCATCCTCCTCATCAGATGATAGGTGGTACTCTGGAAACAAGCAAAGCATTATCAAGAACACTGGTGGTGCCATCGGCCCCCTGAGCTCACTCTAAACCAGGAGTGCCCACCTTCACGCCGTCCCCCGTGGTATGTTGATGTCAACAGGCCTCGGTGTGATGTGGCCAGTCGGCGGTGGCCTCGTCCTGCTTACACCCTGAGGTGAGTGGGTGTGTGTGCTTGAAGGGACCCCCTCAGATGAGACAAAGCGACCCAACCTGCACCCCTATCACTGCCCACTTCTAATTCTGGAATTGTGTGCCCATAGACCTCTTTGCCCACATTTGGAGACATTTGACAAGGACAGGCCATTCAGCCCAACAAGCTCGCCAGTCGTACCCAAAGTAACATCAAGTGGAGACCTGAAGGCCTCTCAGACTGGCATCCCCGTGGTGAAGTGGGGCATGCGAGAGGCCCTACCAGTTTTGTGACGTGGTTGGTGAATCCTAACACACGCAATTCTCCTTTTCTGCACTGCATGAATGTGGGCACCGAGCCTCTGGGACTGTATATAGCGCCTTTCACCATCTGCTCCTTCTCATATTTTCAAGGGGGTTGCCTGAGCCAGTTGCCGTGTGCCATTTTGAACAGCTCCTCTGACAGATGGCACTGCCCCCTAATAACTACAATACACTTTATTTATTTAGCGCCTTCCCCATGCTCCAGACCCCCCTGGCACACCCATGGATCTCTTTGCCCACATTTGGCCATTCAGCCCCAACAAGCTCGCCATTTGTGCCCAAAATCTCATCGAGCGGAGACCCGAAGGGGCACTTGTGGCAGGTGAAGGAGGTTTGCACTCGAGATCTCGCCCTTTTTCAGGACTCCCTCAGGCTGGCGCCGCCGTATATAGCGCCTTCCCTAAAGTGTTTCCGAGCACATCTGCGGCCCAGTCCTTTCAGGCGTCCCCTCGCCTGCCTCGGGGGCCTCCATCGCACAGCCCCTCGCCCGGCTCCCGGGGGCCTTGGCTTGTTTTCTTTTCCAACAATGTGCGTTTTTTTGTAAAGCGCTATAAATTGCAATTGAAAAGCACTGATCTAGCCGTCCCCAATCATTTTTTATACCGATCAAATGAATGCGGCTACTCCCATTGGGAGTGGCGACATGACATTCGCCTTGGCAGTTCTAAAGGGGTCAGCGACCTTCCATAGACCCCACGGCGGTGGGAGGGGCCACTTAACCAAAGCGTGTAACCGAATCAAGCCAGCGGTTGGTTACCCCTTTTGAGCGCCCATGGAGCCGCGGCACACAATGCTGTTCACATAGCAGCACAGAAGGAAGCGGTCAGCCGGCCGCCCCCTCAGCTTTGTTGTTCGGGGGGCTCCCGAGAGGCCGAGCTTTCACACTTCATACGCCGAGCCGCCACACTTTTCACCTGGAAAGAGCCTTGGACCGGCAGAGAAGAAAGCGGCGAGGGCGAGCGCCCGGAATGGGCGCCCAGATATGAGACACAAAGAGGCGAGAGCGCTGGCCCGGAGATGACCTAACGCTTGAACACATCACCGCGCCCATTGTTCGGCTTGATTAATTGAGACGGATAAGTTACCGTGAATAAAGATTGTTGTGCTCTTTAATGCGGTGGGCTCGGCTTAGTAAACGCTTTGTAATGCGGCCCATGGGCACGACGGCGCATTCAGCGCAGGCTAACGGCCGCCATTCATTATGCTTGTGCGCTCCTGCCTTTCTGGGCTCGATTGTCGTCTTCTCCCCCCTCGACTGCTGCTACCCCTCGGGCCCAGCCTGACGTATAGCGCCTTACGCGGGCCAAGGTCGGCTCGGGCCCCTCTTGAGACCAGTGAAATTTATCTTCAGGTAATTAGAGCCGTGAAAGCGAGCCTGGACTGAGGGTACCCCCCATGCCAGTCTGGCCCAGTGGTCTCGCTTGATTTCTGGAAGCCCACGCAAAAACAAAAAAAAAATCTCCAAAAGCAGCAGGCGATTCAGGGGGGCAGCTTCGACCCCCGAGGATCTCGTCTTGTTTGGCCACTTCCATATTGACAAAGTGCACACAGCGTTGAGCCGCGCTTATCGGGCAGAGTCGTGGCAGCTGAGCTCATTAGCCCGCGCCTAATGGCCAAAAAGTCAATAGGCTCGAAGGGGGAAGATTAGAGAGGCCAGGGGGGCACCGGGGGGGTCACACAACACCTCTGACCCCGAGTTGGCCAAAATAGAAAAAAAAAAAAAACCCTTGCCTGCCGGCACTGGCATCACATCACCCCTCCCCGGGCGGCTGGCATGGCCCACTCAGTGCCCGGCCCGACCCAGGGTTTAAAGTGTATGTGTGGGCAGGGGGTCTGCGCTTGACCTTCTTCACTCCACTGGGGGCTCAGGTCCACACTAAAGGTGAGATGCCGTTCTGTCATCGTGTCACCGGGCAGCCCTATCGATGTGCTGGCCTGTCACACCGGCTGATTAATGGAGCGGTGGCATTCGTGGGGTGAAAGTGGAATGGCGTTATCTTGTCGCAATATTTCACGTTTATCGGCCTTCTGCTGACCCGTCCTGGCAGCACACGGCATTGGCCTTCGGGCTTGTTTACGAGGACACAGGCGCCCTTTGTTAGTGTGGGACAACCTGAAGGGGGCATAGAGGGGCAGCAGCGGCGACGGGGAAGTTTAGCGGCTGCCACCATCAGGCCAGGGATGGGAAAAAAAATTGTGGACCCCCAAACTTTTTGTGAATGAATGAGGGACCCACTATGCAGTTGGTGAATCAGGACACCTACGTGAAAAAGTCATTGCCCCCGTTGTTCCAGTTTGATGTCACTCTGTCACATTGGTCCCCTCTCCTGGGCTTCCAATCAGACTCAGTGATAGTCTGAGAGTCTCAGCTGCTTGGGTTCAAGTCACGACTCCCTGCAGAACATCTCGGCCATCAACCTGTCGACTTGCTTTTGGGTTCTGGCTTCTTGTCCTGTGACATAACCCAATGACGGTCACAGACGGGACTGTCACTCTCCTGAAGAATATTCTGGTGAAGCACACGATTCACGGCTCCTTCAGTAACCACATCACACTGGCATCACACTCCACATCAAACCACAGACATGGTGGCCCCCAGTCATCCAGACAGTTTGAATTTGGACTCATCTGCCGTGACTGCCCCAGTGTTCCTCTGTACTGATGTTCTTCTTCCACACGTCCCATTTCCTCATCCTCAGTGTGGAGTCCTGAGCTTCCACGATGCTGGAGAGGCCTGCAGCCTTCTGGATGTTCTTCTAGGATCCTCTGTGCCTGCTTGAAGGAGTCGTCACTGTGCCCTTGGGGTCATTTTGGCAGGCCAGCCTCTTCTAGATGACGGCTCTTGCTGGAAATGGCTTTGTCCCCCTTTTCCAGTTGTTCAGTTTTTCTTTTGTCTCTCCTGGAATTCCCTTTCTGTTCTTGTGGTGAAGTCGGTTTTCTCCTGGTGCAGCTTAATATGTGAGGAGGTTTAAATTTAACAGGGCTGGCTGAGTCGAATGACCAATGAACTTTGGGTGGCTGTTTGAGTGACCAACTAAGGGGGGCATTTACTTTTTCACACGGGTAATTTAGAGCTCCAACTTCCTCTCACAGTCCAAAGACTTGCAGGGCAGGTGAACTGGCATTGTGAGGATGTGGGTGCTCACCCAGAGATGGACTCCCACTCTGTGTTGTTCCTGCCTTGTGCCCGATGTCTGCTGGTTTGGCTTCAGCTTCCTGGTGACCCTGTCCTCATAAGCAGGATAAAAAGCTGGATGGATGGAGAGATGGATGATAGATAATTTAAATGTATGAAGTCGCTCTTTAGAAATGGTGTTCTGTGCTGAAGCCATTCTTTGTGACAAACAGAAGATATCGGGAGGGGGCAATTACTTTTTCACACTGGCTGGACACCAGCCTGGGGAGTCGGTGCAGTGGGGGCCGCTTTGTCGTTCCTAATAAAGTCAAGCCGCTCACATGACCAGCTTGGCCTGATTTTTATATAGCGCCTTGCACAGACTGCCCTACTGTGTTGTGTTCTAATAAAACAGAAAATCATTCAAGGAGGGACTTGGAAGGGAAGGACAGTCCAGTAGAGTCACATCAAGTAAGAAGAGACGAGTGGCCTCCAAGGGGCTTGAAGAGGGGGTCCGGAGAATGGGGAGGGGGGGGTGACAAAACTGAATGGGCGTCCACAACAAGCCTTTGGAAGAATGAAAAGGGAGGCAAAGAGGGTCCGACAAGTCGATACAACAAGGGACAACTAATGGGAGGTGACCGGTGCAATAAAGCCACTTAAGGGGTCAGGTCTTTGAGTCACTTGGTCTCCATCACGACACAAGCAGCAACGTTTTAAACTTGGCAATGGAAAGCTGTTGGACAGAAGCCCCCCCTAGGTATGTCTGATGAAAAGTGAGCTGGCATTTTATGTGCAGTGACCTTCAAGTCGCCCTCACTGCCAGGGCACTGAGCTACTGAACACTATGGGACACCAACTAGTCGCTGTGCCAACTTCCACCGAGAGCCCAGGTGGCTCACTGAGTTAGGGGTCTGAATTTACTTGGCAGATCACCCACCCGATACCTTAGGGCCATCATAACAGAAAAATGAGACCCTGGGAGAGAAACCCAAGTAAAGTCATCAGGCAGCAGCCACCTGATCTTCATGGCAGCAAATGGAAGATGGGGGACAGGAGGGCCCCTCACACATCCAAGGGACAAGGACCACCGAGGACAGGAGGGCCTGTCACACAAACCCAACAAGTCATCCAAACATATACATGTATACAAACATATGTGGCACCTTACATGTCACTGCGCTGAGCACTGGTGCCCCCCAGGACTGCGTACTCAGCCCTCTTCTGTTCACTTTGCTGACTCACAACACCGTCATTATGTTTGGTGGCGGGTCTCATTGGCAATGGGGACGAGTCACTTTACAGAATGGAGACACGCCGACTGTCTCTTAAAGTGGACAAGAGCACCGAGGGGTACCCATGCTGCCCACTGAGGGCCCTGCAATGGCCCTGCCAACAGCACCACATAATGCCACCTCCATGGCCACCATAGAAGACAAGCCCAGTGCCCTCCATTTTGACCACGGTGTACGAGGCCGTTGTGACTGCTCACAGGTTTCATTTGGGAGCTGCAGTTAGGGGTCTCTGACCGTAAACAGGTGGCACACAGCAGGAGAGAACACCCTGCCCTCCATTAAAACATTGTGAAGGGCCACTCCAATCCCACCCATGGTCTCTTTGTCCCACTTCCATCTGGCAGAAGGTTCTGTAGCATCCAAAGGGTGTTCTGCCAGGTTCTGTGGTGGTCCGGACTCAGAGCGGCCCACCTGTGCTCTGATCTGCTCCTGGTAGTTTATCTGTCGCTGCTGCTGTTGTCTTTATTGTTAGTTGTTGTTGTTGTTGTTGTTTATTCCTTATTATCTCTTCATCAGCTGCCACTCATTGTATTTATTTATCTCTTTATTGTATTTTCCTGTGTTTATTGCAGTTCTGGGCGGTGACATTTCAAGGATTTGATGACAATAAAGCCACTTGACCTGACCTGACCTGACCTGACTTGAGGCCCCGGCCAATCTGCGCCTGAGTAAGGCGAGTGCTCACCCAACCTGGCAGGACATCCCGCTCTGGGGACGTCACTTCTGTGACCCACATGGATGGCAGTGAAAGGGTTAAGTGTCTGGAGAGTCAGATGTGCCCGCTGCGCTTGGGGATTATAACTGGAGGTTCAGGCGGCGCCAGGGCGCTGTGGCAAGCCATTGTGTAGTCGCCACACTGACGGACGGCTCAGGACCCTGACAGGCACAACTTGATATCTGTGGCACGGCAAGCGGGCCGCTCTGCCTCTGCTCGAGCTCGCCGGACGGGGCACACACCGATGGTGATAAACAAAACCAAAAGCCGGGCACATCGTCCACACTTGGCTCCATGCGTTGACCATTTTGGGGCTTTGCCTCTCATTTCCCTCAAGTCCTCATGTTTGACAAAAAGGGCAAAGCAGCGAGAATTAATCGTTGAAGCTGACGTTGGAGGAGGAATGTGGCTGCCATAGCAAGCCAGTGCCAAGGATGACCCGCAGATGAGGACACTGGCACAAGTGCACTGGGATGTGCTTCTCCTAAGAGTCCAATCCTCAGTCTAGACGATGGTCTCTGATTGGGAGGACTTGTGATGGGCTACAGATGTTTGGTTTATATAGCGCCTCTTCACCCAGGCACATTACAAGTGATTCGGTGCACCACCAGTGATGGCACTGCAGCTGGCACGACTGACTCCGTGAGGTCATTTTGACATGAACACAGCGGTGCAGTTCGGTTTTGTCCCCTTGGGCCCATTCTGAGGTCACCCACTTCACTTGCATTAGCCTGTGACACTTAGATGTCCCTACCGCAGTTCAATGTCACCCAACCCTCTCCTGACCAACTGCCTGGATGGTTTTCTCTCGCCCCTTGAAATCTTCTTTACTCTCAAACATGGAGTGAAGTGGAGAGGCACCTGAGCTCCTATTCCGGTGGGCACACCGGCACTGCAGTCTTTAACGGTGAAGCCCCCCAAATTGGTGGACGTCCTCCCCCTATCCACGTTGGGTCCTGCAGGTGTCCCCGCTCTTGGACTGTTCCAGTAGGGTGCCCAGACTTTTGCAAGTAGCACATTTCAGATCTTCAGTGCATTTGAACTTCTTTCATTAAAATGTTGTTGCTTCAGCTTGGTCACCAAAATATGTCACTTCGTCAGGGGGGTCCTAAGTTTGGCATTGGCTCCAGTACTGGCCCCTGCTGGACATCACGTCAGCCAGTTCATCTTGAGGTTCTCTCCCATGACCCTTTGCTCCTGTGTTTAGGTCAGCTTGGCCATATTGTGCCTTCACCTCCCACTTCTCCCAGTTTGATTGCAAATCTCCCTCATCCAAAGTCTTCCCGTCGATGGAGATCAGTGACGTCGTCTCCTTCTGATCCTCCCTCATAGAATTCCAGTACAGAACTTGGACGTGACCTCCATGATGACTGCTCACTGACAACACGTGTGCTGCTTCATCTCCTCCTTAAAGTTTCCTTCCATTCATTTCTCTGTGGCCTTCTTGAGACGGACTGAACCTTAGTTGCTGGGATCAGCCCAGTCACCCACTTTATACAATGGGATGACATTTGAATTCCTCTCGTCTTGAAGAATTTCCAGGGTGTGCAGACACCGACCCCCTTAAGCTCTCTGTGATACCTGAGATCTGCTCCTGGGGTTTGGTTTGCTTTCAGCCTGTTTAATGGCCACAGCTCTTCTCTCTCTAGAATTTCCAGATCCCTCAGTTCCCCTTGGTAGACCCTGATAGCGCTGGAGGTCATTGACTTCTTCACACAAATGCATTTGCTCTTTCACTCTCGCCGTATTTTTGCCCACCTTTATGATTCCTGATACTCCTCACCTCCTCCTTGACTGATCTTTTGATGCTAAGCTATTGAGAGAACCTCTTTGGTTCATCTTTTCATTTTCCTCACTATTCCTCTCCCACTTTCAGGTGACACTCCTCTGGTCATGGGTGACTTCAATGTGACCACCGGCATTGACAGGGCTGGCTATGAGGATTGTCTCAGTCCCCATGGGTCTGGTGACCAAGATGAAAGTGGCTCCAAGTTCTTTGACTTTGATTGCTGATCCAGGTTCCAGTACCCTGAGCCACATCGTTGGACTTGGTACTCCAGTACTGGTGGTGCAGTGAAGGAGATCAAACATATCCTGGTGGGCAGACGCTGGGGGGTCCTACAGAACTGCAGGGTCTACAGAAGGGCCCAGCTGGTAAATTCTGACCACAGACTTGTTGCTGCCTCTCTGAAGATCCAGCTGAGGCCCAGTGGGCCACCACACCACATCACACCACGGACCACACCAAGTGTGCACTCCACTTGAACCCGGAGCAACAACTCCACACAACATCAGACATCATCCTGTAAGACTTGGAAGCGTAAATCTGCCTGTCCGGGCCTCGATAAATTAGAACTCGAAAGAGTCGATGAAGAGCGTGGATGAAGAGCCGGCCTGTTTGGTGCTCGCTGTGTCTGTCCATCTGTCTGTCAGTCTGTCTGACCGTTCATCTGTTTGTCCGTCCGTCTGTCTGTCTGTCTGTGTCTGCCCGTTTGTCTGTCTGACCATCCATCTGTCTGTCCATCTGTCTGTCTGTCTGTCCATCTGTCTGTCTGCCCGTCTGCCTGCCCGCCTGCCAGTCTGTCTGTCCACCTGTCCGTCTGTCTGTCTGCTATGTTGACATACATGCACTGGTCATATTTCTGTAACCCTTCTGTCAATCTATAAATTGTGTTATGGGTGGGCATCAGAAGTCTAATGGCCGGAGACCCCTGCAGAGAAAGGTAAGGAAAGTAAAGTGGGCATCTCACCCAGTGACTGAATTCATGTCTGGCGTGGGCACGCTGATCGTTTGTGAGCAGATTGGTCAGCAGCAGTCACTGAGTTCTGCTCCTCACACCATTCCACGTTCCCCTACAACTTTAAAGTGCCCCTCATCTCACTTATCCCACTTGATCTTACGGGGGGCTGCCCTACTAAGATGAAGCGCCCTTACCCCCCCCCTTTTAGTTCTGGACTAAATGCTCTTGTCTGTGACATTCTGGTCCGTCGTTCCACTTGTACTCCCAGAATCCTCTCCTGACTACCTCAGAGCCTTAAATCTCGACAGACCCCCAGCTTACCTGCTGTGCTGATCCCCCGTCTATAAATCTCCTGCTCTTGTGCTCTGCTATTTGCCGGTTCACGTTTCTCGCACTGGGGGTCTTTGACACACTCTCCCTGTCAGGCCTCCGTCGCCACTGCCTAAGCCAGTTCTGGGACCCCCTGTGGCTGCAGGTTTTTGTTCCCCCTCAGTTTCCCAATCAGTCAGTCCTTTTTCCTCTAATTTGTCTCATTATTTAAGTAGGTGGTCTTTGTCTCATTATTTAAGTAGGTGGTCTTCTCTTCTCAGTAGTGCAGGACATCCAAGAAATTCACAAGCAGGCCGTTTAAGTCCTTAAGTCACTTTGGTCTTTGCTGTGACAACTAGAAACAGGAGGGGCAGACAACACGGGGGCAACGACTGCGGCAGCCCCCTCACAGTTGCCCCTCACAGTTAGGGTGGAATAACGAGAAGAGAAGTCAGCGGCGGTCTGAAGAGTGTAAACAGCAAAGACCCCGTTATCCCCCCGCAGCGCCCATCACAACCCGCTCCTGTCACTCCTTTTAATTGTCACATGACGTCAGCTTGAAGGGTTAACAGCTGAAAATGACCACAAAGTTGGGAAGACCACCATGAATGGAACTCTCACTTCACGGCTCTTCTTCAAAAAGCAGAATGAGAGAAGAAAAAAAAAACATGAGAGCAGCTAATTGAAAAGTGGGACAAATCTGAGCGAAGACGAGAGACTGAGTGGGGGTCCCAGTCCAAAGCTGCAGCCCACCATCCATGAAGACGACCTGCATTCACCTAAATGGTGCCCCCCGCCACACGATTTCCAGGTTTGCCTGCCTTTTCTAAAATGGGTGTCACCATCATGTCATCACCATCTCTGTTTGTCACACTGACAGGTGGCGAGTGACATGGCACTCCAGTTCACTTGTTTTACTGAGGCCTTTACTCGGTGGGCTAGAAATGTGCATTTGTATTCACTCGGTGCCACTTTACCCCAAGTTACCTGGCACGGCGCTGTGAAAAAGTCTTTGCCCCCCTCCCTACCCTCCTCTGTTTCTGCGTATTCTACCCAATGAATGGCGGCAGCCCCTCAGACAAGTCGCAGTATTAGAGAAGAGGAGCCTGAGGGGACACACAGGACAGTCAATGAACATATTTAGCCAAGACCCCCCCCCACCCATAAGAGAAGCCCCACCGTTTCCATTCTTGGTTGCAGCAACAGTCACAGCTGATCTCAGCCCCTCACCTCATTTTTGAGGAACGTCAGCCCCTCCTGCTTTGCCTTCACTTTGGGAGGTTCCTCCAGTGGGGTAAGTGAGGACTTTGGACGAGGCCCCTCCAGAACCTCTGAGCCAGTCAGCTGTCCACTCACCTTTGAGTTCTGGCTCATCATCCTGCTGCATAACTCAATGAGGCTTCAGCTTCAGGTCATGGACAGACGACTGGACATTCTCAATGATGGCAAGTCTTCCACCCCATCACACCAGCACCATCATGTTGTACTGGAGGTTTGATGAATGCCAGGCGTAGTGGCCCGGTATCGGTCAAAGAGCTCCACTTTGGATTCCTCTGTCTGTATTCTGAAAGGTCTGAGGATCATCCCGGTGTTTCTTTCCACTGATGGTCTCCTCCTTGCTTCTCTCTTTCTTGTCATCAAGTCCTGGACACTGACCTGAGCTGAGGCTGGAGAGGCCCGCAGCTCCTTGGAGGTTCCTGGATCCTCTGTGACATCTGGAATGAGTCATCAACTGTGTCCTTGAGGTCATTTAAGCAGGCTGGCAGGTATGTCCCCTATTTGGGATAGTGGCTCTCAGTTTGCTGCACTAGAAATGTCACAGTCACCCTTTCCTCATCAGTAAAAGTCAACAGTCACCTCCTTTGAGCCGTGTGTTCTTCTAGAAACGCCTGGTGGTGGTGATGACTTCACTCTCGTGGTGCCGGGAGGTTTATATTAACGAGGTGGCAAATTATCAGTGAATTTTGGTGACTAAGGGGGCACTTACCTTTTCACACCATCACTTTCTGACTTGAATATAAGACGTGTGAATCTGGAGATGGCCCTCTACGTTTACTCAGCTTACCTACTGTGATGGAGGGCCATGGCCATTACCTGGCCGGGATGCCAGCTGGATGGAAGGACTGGGGGAGAGAGAGAGAGGTCATCTACAAGGCGTCACCTTCAATAGGGGGACAATAGGGGCAGGCATCCTGGAGCAACACAGATTCCTGCAGGGTATGCTGGGAGTTTGACACAGCCCTGTTGGGTATGGTGGGGGGACCACCAGGGGGAGCTGCAGAGCCCTACTTTGAGTTTCCATCAGACCTCCAGGTAACCCCGATGAGCCACCTTGAGCACTCCCAGGTGTAACGTTACAGGAGCCGCCTCACTCAGGCGAGGAAGAAGGAGCTGTGTGCTGGGACAAGCGCGTCCCCACTTGTAAATTAAGGTGGGCTGTGCTGGAACTCATGTCTCTCTCGACCAGTCTGAGTCGAGATGGGGTGGCTGAAGCGTCCCTGGTGGCTTACGCTGCATCTTCTCTAAAGTTCTGAAGCCATTACTGTGACAAATAGACACAGATCGGAGATATCCAGAAGGGGGCCAAGACTTTCTCACAGCCCTCTGCCCGTATTTGTGCTTCTCCAGCTCTGTGCCAGGTTTTCTTGTATTTTTATGTCTTTATGACTTTATTCCAACTCATCTTGCATATTTGCCTTCATGTGAAGCTCCAGCCCTGGCCTGTCCTAAACCTCCCAGCCCTCCCAGTCCTCAACTAGCCTCCCCGACACACTGGTGACCCTCGTGTTCAAATGTCACCTGTCCCAGCTGTTCCAGAAGGCGCCCCAATGTCCCATTAATCTTTGCCCCACTGTATTTGAAGCCAAGGAAGGGGCATTGGGTCACCACTGGGTGTGCCCGGGTGGACAGCTCGGTGTCTGAACCTCCATGAATTCATCTCACGTGATTCATTCTTCATACTGGCATCAGCCAAGCAGAGGCCAACCCTCCGTGAAGATTCCTCATTAACATTACATGAAAACCATGGGCGGGAGCTCATCATTCCCATGGAAATCACGGATATCGGTGTGCCATGAGAGTAATGGGGACCAGGATGGGCACAAGTGAAGACCAAATGCTGACTAACCTGCCGCTGATGCCGCGTCCACACCTCGGCCTGTTGGAATCCGAATGACGTTCTCCTGATGCGTTGGCTCATTCCCAGGAATAAATCTGGAGCCGATGTTGGGCTGTGAACCACAAGGAGACACACGTGGGTGACAAGTCCCATCTTTGTGGCGATGCCAAGTAGCAACAAACATGCAAAAGTCAAACTCACCAGCGGGGGCGCCGGCGTGGAGAAGATCCCTTTAGAGGCGTCCTGCTCCGTGTTGAGTGCGCGTGTCACGCCTGGACTGTCAAACTGAAGGGACACAAATGGGGAGAATTGAGACACACGGGCACTCGGCTCAAAGGCAGACTCCTAAGGTGGGAACACGCGGGTGACAGAGGGCACATGAGGCTCACCAAGCCTGGTGGTGGCGCACTCGGACTGCCACTCTCCTCCTCTTCTTCATTTCAAATTCTCCTTCCAACAAAGGCACTCAGCTTAGCGAGTCCAACTGGATGGCCAAACACACACATGCGAGACCCCTCTCTGAGGCCGATGCCCACCTGGACAAGGCAGGCCGCACTGTGAGGATTGTGGGTTTTCATTTCTCCAGGGCTTTCAGTGCCAGGCGGCCATCCCTGCTAAGGAGTAAACTGAGGGGCACTCAGGTGGACAAGTGGATGGTGGACCATCAATTAGGGGGAGGTGGGCACAGTTTGTGACAGTCGCCACCACTGGAGCAGCACAAGGAACAGGCCTGTCACCTTTGTCATCATCTTGTACCCCTCCAAGACCAGCTGTGTCACCAGCAGAAGGGTCTCAGATGATTCTGCACTTGGGGGTGTGAAATGAGATGGGTGGGGGTATCAGGGGAGAACTTGAGAACTTCCTGCTGCTCAGCATCGGCCAAACCAACGCCCTGCTGATTGACTGTCACTGTTTCACCAACCACTGTGCCAACCACACTTCACAGCTCACTGTGACACCTTAAAGGACCTTCTTGAGGGTCATTGTCATCAGAGGAGGTTGGGCATCTGCAGGAACTCATGTGACATTCAAGTCATAACGAACACCACAAAGTGTCTGATAAATGTGAGACCACCGGGGATGGTGAGATATTCTCTTAGGACCGGTGGGCTTTCTGGACACCAATGCAGTCTGAACGTCCAGTGGATGCACTTGTTGGACCCCCAGATGTGGATCACTGCCACATAAATAGACCCTGAGACCTGAGGGCTTGGGTGGTCCCCAGAGTCCACTTTTGCAATGTAAACCATTGTCGTGTGATGTAACTGTAGCATTTGTCACATTTGTGTGTGCCTTGTTAACCAATCAATGGCCACAGTGTCACACAAAGTCATGTGACTGAGAGACAAAGAGTGAAGCCCCCCAGTGGACACTTCTGACCGAGTTGGAGGGACTGATGTGGACAACGAGATAATGAAGGAAGGGTTTGGCATTTGTGACCTCACTGAGGTGGAGAGGTCTGAGCGGGCAGCTTAGTGATAAACGTGGCGCTGCAATTCCTGGGGTGCCCACTGGCAGACAAGAAAATGGGCAGAAAACGTGGCATTCTGCAGGGTATGGTGTGTGTCACCCGTCACACAGCCTAGCCATTAAAAGTCACGAGTGACCCAAAGCAGGTGGCTTAACACACCGCTGGGACAGCTTCTCGTCACGATGGTGGAGCTCCTCTGCCAGCGCTGCCCCTCGGGTCTGACTTGAGGCTCATCGTTACCCAAAGCGGCCCCCCTACCTGCCGTACCATGTAGTTGATGGAGGCCTGGTGAAGCGTGGCTGCTTGACGCTGTAAAGTCTGCCGGAGGAACATCTCGTCCTTGATGGCGTAGAAGCTGAAGGAGACGAGGAGAGCGTTAGTGTCACCTGTAGGGTGGGCCGCTGACACACAGTAGCATCGTCACTGAGTCACATGACGGGGTGAAAGTGGGCTTGGGATTTTTTTATAGCCAAGCAGTAAAATGAAAGCCGACAGAACACAGCAAGTCCACTTCAAAAACTGGCCATGAAGGTTGGCGTTCAACTCCCACCCGACAAAGGTGGCGATTGAGGGACCCTTGAAAACATCTTCGCCCCCCCAGCCTGTTCTGCTTTTTACTGACTCTGAGCTTCCAGTTTATCAAAATGGAGCATAAGAAATGGCGGCTCTGAGGCTACGGACCTGCGCTGGCATCCGTTACTGCCGAAGGGGGTCCGACTCTGCTGGGCCCTTCACCTGCGATTGCTATACAATGGCTGACCACCCTGTGCTCTGACCCCAAGGGGGATGCGAAAAATAAAAAGGAATTGTATCAAGTGAGACCCTCAGAAGCGTGTCAGACGAGAGGAGGCCATGCAGGCCACTTGCCCCTCGTTGGTTTGGCTCATCGCTCAGTCGTCCCCTCCAGGTTTCTGCTTGAACTCCAAGTCTCGTAGTTTCTTCACAAGTCCCACAATCCTTTTCTTCCAGCCCTCCAGCCCTAAATGTTCTTCTCCTGAATTTCTGCAGGTGTTCTCGAGTACCCCAAGACCCCCCATTAACTTCTTCTTCATCAAAGACCTGGAGGGGGTCCTTTGAAAGGCCCCCAGATTTCTGCTTCGCTGCCCACCACTCTTTGTGTAAAGAAGCGCAGAAGAAGGAAATGGAGCAACAAGAGCAGCTTGGCGGGATGTGACGTCGTCAGAGCCCCTCTAGCACCTCAGCAGCTCCAGTGTGTCGGTGGTCTCCACCAAAGCCGGTAATGAAGTCCAACACAGCAAACCCAATTAGAGTCATAAGAGTCAGGGACGGAACGATAGAAAAGTGCGGACCACCTGAAGGACACCGAAGACCTCCGAGCTCAGGCCGGTCCAGCGTACAGCCGGGGAAAAACCAGAAAGTACGACCAGTCTGAAGAGCTTCACTGGTCAGGGAGGCTACTGGGACGGTGAGGTGAGGATGGGAGTCTGGACTGATTACAGCCCCATGTCACACGACCCACCACGTGACGCACCGCCTGAGGGCAGTGGGACTGACTGACTGATCACTTCTATAAGCCTCACATCTGGAAGAAACCAAAGAGCCACTTATCACCTGTGTGAGACCAGTCCAACCAGTCCAATGGTGACAGCATCAGGGGTGGGGACACTAGAAAGGGGTCAAAGAAACCCTCAGAGCGCACTGGGCATCAGACTGGGACGTCACTTCTTATGAATTTCAGTACCTCTCATTTCAAACGTCCTGGATGGAGTCACGTCCCAACGGGCAGAAGGGCACAGACACACGGACACGGACACGGCGGGGACCCACCTCTGCTTGAGGACGGCAAACTTTTTATCCCACATCAGGTTTATGCGCTCCAGTTGCTTCCTCAGGCTGCTCAGGAGACACAAGTGAGAGTTACTGGGATGGCAGGAGGGCACATGACAGACCGTCACAGTGTTAGTGGCCGGCGTGTCATCACCTGCTTGGCACACAGGGACACTTCTACTTGTGGAATAATAAAAACACTACTACTACTAATAATAATATAATATAATATAATATAATATAATATAATATAATATAATATAATATAATACTGCAGTGGGCTGGTGCCGTGCCCAGGGTTTGTTTCCTGCCTTGTGCCCAGTGTTGGCTCCAGCAGACCCCCGTGACCCTGTAGTTAGGATATAGTGGGTTGGATAATATAATATAATATAATATAATATAATATAATATAATATAATATAATATAATATATCCACCCAGTTTGTAACCCGCTGAATCCAAACACAGGGTCACGGGGTCTGCTGGAGCCAACACAGGGCACAAGGCAGGAACCAATCCTGGGCAGGGTGCCAACCCACCGCAGGGCACACACAAACACACCAAGGGCACACTAGGGCCAATTTAGAATCGCCAGTCCACCTAACCTGCAAGTCTTTGGATTGTGGGAGGAAACCCGCGCAGTCACGGGAGAACATTCAAACTCCACACAGGGAGGACCCGGGAAGCGAACCCTTAAGGGTCTCCTAACTGCGAGGCAGCAGCGCTAACCACTGCACCACCGTGCCACCCTATATTATAATATAATAACACATAATACATTTTGTTCAAGGCGCTGCTCATTTGTAAACAACATGCCACGTGGTGGCCCTGCGGTGGACTGGCACCCCTGTAGCTGCCTCAGTATTTGAGTGAACATCCAACCACCCGTCCATCCACATTCTGAGTCTCAGTGGCCACGGCCAATCTGGGGGCATCAGAGTGATGGTCAGACAGGATGCCACTGAGCACGGTGCCAGTCCACAAGTGACCTTGACGTGTGGGAGGTGACACATCACTGGGGCTGTGAGGCAGCCAGTCTAACCACCGTATACTCACGAAGGTAACACCAATGCAGACTCCTTTAGGAGGAACAGACGACTAACAGGCACACGTGATGGGGTCACCGCCTGGGACACGAACGGTTAGGGAGATCCGACTCACCTCTCGATTTCTTTCTCTTGCTCTTTGTTGGTTTTCAGCACAAACTCGAGTCTCTGCTGCAGATTCTGATCTGCCATCACCTTCAAAATAAAAGGACAGCCGGAGCCTTCAGAAGAACGACGAATGTGACGGCCAAACAAAGTAGGGGGCCAGAAAGCTTGGAAGACGACTCACAGCTCCAAGAACATGGCCACCAAGACTGACGTCACGCTCGGAGTGGCTGAGTGGAGTGCAGCTGTGAGAAGGCACACTATATATATATATATATATATATAATAAATATGGCAGGTGACATTGTGACATGCAGTCAGCTTATGGCCTACTAGGCCCTTAAATTGGGAGCGGATGGGGCCCGTTGACACCACCATTATATAAGAGTACAGATAAACACAAGAATTAATACAAGACAACAAAACAAAAAAACAAGATAATATGCATTGAGAAATAAACAGAAAGAGAAAAATATTTAAAGGGCAGAAAAATAAAAGATGTGATAATAACCACAGGAAACAACATGAAGGGTGAGCAGGCCTCAAAGTAGGCAGAAACTGGCCTCACCCAAGGCAGCCTGGCCCCAAACTCAAAAGGCAGGCTTCAAGGCCTGGACAGGCTTTAAAAGTGTAAAAATACTTTTAAAATGCACAGAATACTTTTTAAAGATACTTAAAAAATACTTTAAGAAAATACGTTCAAAATACTTTTAAAAGTAAAAAAAAATAAAATACTTTTAAACTGCGGTTGGCTGGCGCCCTGCCCAGGGTTTGTTTCCTGCCTTGCGCCCTGTGTTGGGGCTCCAGCAGACCCCCGTGACCCTGTAGTTAGGATATAGCGGGTTTGATAATGGATGGATGGAAATACTTTTAAAATACACAAAAGTTCAAAAATGCCTTTCAAGGGAGTGGACAACCATAAACCTCTGGTGTGAAAGTAACAAAACAATACAGGCTTCCTTATTTAAAAAATAAAATAAACTAAATAATAACAATAAAAACAAAACAAAGAAAAGGCACAAAAGTTCTGCCTGAATTGGTAACTCGGAGCAAACAAGTTTAAAGGCAGAAGCCAAATTTCAGAAACCAGAAATGCCAAAGAGCACAAAATGAATCCTCAGACCTGAACGTGTGACAAACGGCCTTCAGAGGCTGAGGGCGGGGCCTAGTAGTGATGTCAGCATGGACCCGCCCACAGAGCACAAATCCAAACGCAGAATAAGAAACTTCAATAATCGTTAGGATGAAACCAAAGCCTGAGTAGAATTAACAACGACAAATGAATCAAAAATAACAACGACAACTGAATCCAGCAAAAGAAATGAAATGAAATAAAAAACAAAAGAAGCTTGAGCCCCCCAAAGTCACACTAGCGCTTCCCACTGGCATGTGATTCCATAATTTGTTCCCGTTTCACCCCACAATCCAAGCAGCATCTCAGACCAAACATGACCACCCAAAGCCTTAAAAGTCACCAAAGACGTCCACGGTGACAAGTTTCCGTTTAAGTAAAGACCCCTTGTGCCTTGGAGGACGGCTCCTGACTGGACACGAGCGGTCAACTTGAGCACAGAGCCTCTCTCGAAGTTAGGTAGACGTTTGCAGCTCGCTTGTCTGCCAGCAGAGGGCACCGTGGGTGTCGTTTTGACACTTTGCCTTCTGCTTCTTCAGTTCTGCCATGGCGGGTAACAACAGACAGACGAGTGCGCAGGTCCGCGGATCTTGAGATTGTTTTATTCCCACACTGCACTTGCCGAGTTGCCTGTGGACTAGCAGCGTACAGCATAGCGGGGACCCTGACCTGAGCTGATTAAACAGAAGAGCCGGGATGGCACCGCCACGCTGATCCTCAGCTCTCCATATTTCACACTTTCTGTGACGCAGGGAGACAAAGTGGGAACACGCGAGCCTAGGAAGTGAAGCGCAGTCGGGAACGAGAACACCGGATGGAGTGACAGAAGCCACACATGGAGAATTCGAGATCACGTGTGCAAAGAGATTTTTTGTGATGATATCCAAATCACCAATAAACAGTGGCATGTTGAGGCCATATTTAAAATGTCACAGAGGAGAAAATGTGACAAAGATAACAGGATCCCTACCAATCTGTGATGGCATTTAGGAAACAAAGCCCACGAGATTGTGGCACCCGTGGCGTCAGGGAACGTAACAAAGAAATTCCAGTAACTCAATAGTAAAAATACGAAATCAGACTGCAGACGTTCTATAAAGCGAACCGCAGGTAAGACTGAGTACAATAAACACATTTAATGAGCCACGTGTGACAGTGACCGTGACGTGTGCACCCGTGGTAATCAAACTGATGCACCACAAACATGGCATCGAATTTTAGAGCTGAGGACATTGTAATCAACAAAGTGAGGAGGGTGTTTCTGAGTGCATAGACTCACTGGCACTCACTGGCACATGCCAACTCCATGTGGACCCTGGCGCTGTGCAGCACTGTGCTACCAATAACAGTAATAATAATGATAATCCATTTTATTTTTAAGGACTAAACTCTCTAAAGCTCAGTGTATGCCTGTAACACCTCAACACATGTAGGCCCCCCAGAGCACCCCGAGACCCCCCAAGGGTGCCCGGTGATATCAGTAACACAAAGGCAGGGGGCTCTGAAAAATCAGGAGTCGCAAAGTGACATACAGGACACGAGCAATCAGTGACACTGAGTCAGTGACTATTGTCAAGTAGATGGGACAGTAGTTCACATCAGGGCATCGAGACTGAGTAACAGTAATGACGTCACATGGCGGTAACTCTTTGAGGTGACATCACAGGCCCGGAGCAGAGCGTCTCCTTTTAAAATGGCTCAGTCTCATAAAATGATTTGGCTTTTTTGGCTTTTGGACCTTCTTAAGATGTCACACATGTTTGGTTTTGTCACACGGGTGTCATCTGAGGACGCAGATCAATGCTCAGTTAAGGACGTTATCAGTACGGTTAACTTTTGTTTTCACATTTGGAGCTCAGTATGCGTCACCTCAACTGGAAAATGTAAGAGGGATTGGTACAAAGTGACAGAAGGGGGCCTCACTTTAGGACATGCAGGGGATTAAAACACACAAAGAGAAAACTTCAGCTGGAAAAACACCAAAGGAATCGTCAAGTCAGGGGTGAGGCTGCCTGGGTGAGGCCTCTCGCAGTCTCTCTCTGCCCCTCACTCCCCTCTCTCTCTGTCTCCCTCTTTCTCTCTCTCTCTGCTCACTCTCTATCCCTCTCTCTCTCAGTCTTTCTTTCTTTCTTTCTTTCTTTCTTTCTTTCTTTCTTTCCTCTCTCTCCTTTTCTCTTTCCCCCTCTAGACAGATCTGTGGGTCCTCTGCAGGCCTTTCACCGTTTCTGTCGTTCTGTGTTGCCCACTCGCTACAAACTGGTAGGTAACCCCTGCTTTTCACCCAATCACGGTGGTCCACACATCGAGATTCACCCGTAGACTCTGCTCTCTGAGGCATCGCCCTGGCGGCTGGTTCACAAAGGCCACGTGCATCGATTTAAACAGGAAGGCACGGCAGCCCCCGAGTGGTCTTGGTTGGGGGGTCTCCTTTCATTCTATGAAGCACCTACTGAGTGGCCCACCCATCCACACCACCCCGCTCACCGATCTTGGCGGCCGCTTTTTGGTTTCCTCCTCAGCCAGGAGCATGTTGGTCTTCCACCTCAGCAAATCTTTTCTCACTTTTTTCTTTCTGTGCTAACATCTGAAACAGAAGATGAAGAGAAGTGAAGTGAATTTGGGAAGACCCCGACGGGCCCACCGCCACCGGCTGACAAATGTTTAGGCGGCCTCTCTTGTCGCTTTCTCATTTCTTTCTGTAGTCTGTGACGTGTCCTGGTGCCAGCTGAGGAGGGACCAGTCAGCCACACGGTGCTCTCTGTGCCCTCGGGTGTGTTGGCACAAGCCCAGCTTGGCAATGGCCCTGCGGCTCCGAGGGTTCATTTGTTTTTTCTTTTTTCATGGTGTGTTTGCCCCCCACCTTTTCCAATTGAGGCTCAAATGAGAAACTAACATTTCAATTAAGTTTTTGGGTATAAACCCTAACGCCTAACCCTGACCCTAGCCAAGGTGGCAAGAGCTGCAGAAAATCCAGGACCACCTGCTCCTTTAAAGGTCATCCCAGTCAGCCCCTCGTTTTTCTCCAGACCACCTCAGCTCTTCATCTCTGACTGAGGGACTCTGAGCTGCGTGACTGCTGATGTATTTATACCAGCAGGGTTGGCATCAGCAGCGGTGCCCATGTCATGTGACACCTAAACCATAACTACTAGAAATGTCCAGACAAGGACACCTGATGATTATAAAAAGGACAGTGAAAGGATGAGGTGAAGCCTGGGCTCAGGTGCCCCCAACGTCCTCCCCTTCCACAAGTGAATCTCAAGAAAATGAATGGGCTCAGGTACACCTCCGGGCACAGGTGGCCCTTGTATGGAATCTCAGATGGTGTCACATGGAACGGACCCCAAGTCCAAGTGTCTCTGCTGTGGCTCTGCTGCTACTTGTCCACCAGAGTATCATCACTCTCACCATTGGGTTATAGAGACCCTCTGCTTAGCAGGACTGAGAGACTCATAAGTCCCTCCGCTGGCCACATCTTGATGAACCACCGTCAACTTCTAAAGGCCTGACGTGGAAAACACGCAAAGCAGACACTTCAACACATCCCACAGGGTCCATCGTCTTTCTAGATCCACCTCAGGCCGAGACCACCTGACAGCCTGGATTGTCAGTGCAGCATCCTTCATATTGGGACTAGGTGTTTGGGGGTATGAAGAAAAGATGAAGAAGAAGAAGAAAAGAAAAGGGTGACCCTCATCAAGACTGAGATGTCCACAGAAGATTTGGACTTCCTATCAAACTAAATGAACTTTTGTATTTTAAAGCCCATGCTTTATGGTGACACAGGAGGTGACAATGACATGAGTGCTTGTGTACACCTGACAATACAACTCCTGATGCCAGCCATCTGTTAGTCACAGGCATCACTTTTATAGCGCCTTTCACCTCTATGTGTCTCTCCGTGTGTATCTGTCTTATACTGGGAGTCCTCGGGTTACACGCGTTCCGAGTTTACAACGCTCACTCCCATAAACTATTGAGATGTTTCGGTTTACGCCAAGTTAGCGTCGCACTTACAGACTCGTTTGGTTGTGCAGAGGAGGAAGCGTTCTGTTTGTGTGGCTTTGTTTGGTGACTTTGTGGACATGATGAATGTTTAATAGAGTCTTCCGTTAAAGTTCACACCATTAATACTGTAATAAGCAATCTCAATGCACGTAGAAAACCTAGGAAATACGGCATAAACTCCAATAATCTAATTAAAATCACTATTTTAGAAGAACAATGTATTAAAACTATAAAACAGATCACAGATTAAACAAAAATACACACAGAGCGGGCTAATAATAATAATTTAGTTCCTATTCCAAATAACAATAACGCACATAGTACTCATCTCTGCACCTCGAAACATTAAATATGGCACTATTAAATGTCAGAGCTTTAACTAACAAAACGTTTTTATCAACGATCTTATTAGTGATAAAAATAGATCTTATTGCACTAAATGAAACATGGCTTGAATTCAGATGCGCCAGTTTTAATCGAATCTGCCTCCGGATTACAGTTTTACTCAAACCGCCAGGGAAAAGGGGCGGATTGGCTAACATTTACTCGAGCCGATTAAAATGTAAAGATGTCAGTTTTGGTAAGTTCAAGTCCTTTGAGTATCTCGCCGTTGTTATTCATGGAGATTCTCAAGTTCTAGTACTATCCGTGTATAGACCTCCTAAATATAACGCGTGTTTTTGAGGAATTCTCTGACTTAATGTCAATTTTAATTACTAACTATGACACACTCCTAATAGTTGGCGACTTTAATTTTCATATAGATAATCAGTGTGATCTAAAAGTAAAAGAATTTATGAACCTCCTGGATTCTTTTGATTTGAGACAACTCATAAATCAGCCTACACATAAAGCAGGTCATACATTAGACTTAGTGATTACTAAAGGATTGAAAGTTGATATAAAACAGATCATTGATATTGGTCTATCAGACCATTTTCTTCTACTTTTTAATATAGAAATAATGATAAAAACACTCATGAGAAGCATATTGTTAAAAACGCTTCTTTGATTCGCAGCAGCTTTAAAACTTACAAACATTTTAAGCAATCAGTCCGTTTATAGTGCCAGCTATAATAGCGAGGACAATGTAAATAGTAAGGTGTAAAGATTTAATTCTAAAGTGAGAGCTGCTGTTGACATAGTTGCACCTGAAAAGACAGTGAAAAAATCTTCTAGCATTGTTATACCATGGAAGACCCAAAGAGTGTCTGATTTAAAGAGAACATGCCGTAGAGCTGAGCGTCAATGGAGGAAGACTAAACTTACTATCCACCATGAAATATTAAAAGTCAGAATAACAGAATACAATAACACTGTCCGTCTTGAGAGAGGCTGCTATTTCTCCAAGATTATAAATAACAATGCTAGTAATCCCAGAGTCTTATTTTCAACAATTGATCGCCTACTAAACCCAGGTAGCTCAAAGGAATGCCTCCTAAGTGCTTCCAGTGAAACCTGTGAGGCTGTCGCTGTATTTTCAATCAAAAATTAATGATATTAGAAATAACATAGTATATCTCCCCAACACTAAGGATCCCCTAAACCCCAACATCCTGTTATAAACAAATTAAACTCTTTCACTAGGATAGATTTACCTGATTTACAAAAATAATCTCTCAATTAAAACCCTCCACCTCGTCCTTGACCCGATACCAACAAGGTTTTTCAAAGAAGTATCAGGCGTGCTAATTGATAATGTTCTGACATAGTAAATTCGTCACTAGATACTGGGGTCTTCCCAGACTGTCTTAAGACTGCTGTAGTTAAACCCCTACTTAAGAAACATAATCTTGACCCTCGCTCTTGAAAATTTTAGACCCATCTCTAACCTGCCTTCTTAAGTAAAGTTCTAGAGAAGGCAGTCATTATGCAGTTAAATGACCACCTAAATAAACATGCTATTCTTGATAAATTTCAGTCAGGTTTTAGAACAAATCACAGCACAGAAACTGCACTCGTTAAAGTAGTAAATGACTTGCGGGTAAATGCAGACAGAGGCCATTTATCTGTTCTCATCCTCTTAGATCTGAGTGCTGCATTTGACACCATTGATCACAACATTCTTAGAAATCGCCTTAGTCAATGGGTGGGCCTCTCTGGCAGTGTCTTAAATTGGTTTGAATCCTACCTGACAGGGAGAAAATATTTTGTTAGTTGTGGGAATTACAACTCAAGACACATGATATCCAATATGGTGTTCCACAAGGCTCTATCCTGGGTCCGCTGTTATTCTCAATCTACATGCTTCCGTTAGGTCAGATTATCTCAGGGCACAACGTGAGCTACCACAGCTATGCTGATGACACACAGCTGTACTTATCAATAGCACCTGATGACCCGATTCTATTGATTCACTAACACAATGTCTGACTAGTATCTCAGAATGGATGAATAGTAATTTTCTCAAGTTAAATAAAGAGAAAACTGAAATTTTAGTGATCAGCAATAATGGATACAATGAGGCTATTAGAAATAAACTGGATACATTAGGATTAAAAGTCAAGACGGAGGTAAAAAGCTTAGGGGTGATTGTTGACTGTAATCTGAATTTTAAATCACATATTAATCAGATCATTAGGACAGCATTTTTTCACTTAAGAAACATAAGTAAAGTTAGACCTCTTATATCACTGAAAGATGCTGAGAAATTAGTTCACGCGTTTGTTTTCAGTCGACTAGATTACTGTAACGCACTCCTCTCAGGACTACCCAAAAAGATATAAATCGTTTGCAACTAGTGCAGAATGCAGCTGCTAGAATCCTAACTAGGAAAAGAAAATCAGAACACATTTCTCCAGTTTTGATGTCACTACACTGGTTACCTGTGTCATTCAGAATTGACTTTAAAATTCTGCTTATGGTTTATAAAGCCTTAAATAATCTAGCCCCATCTTATATATCGGAATGTCTGACACCTTATATTCCAAATCGTAACCTCAGATCCTCAAATGAGTGTCTCCTTAGAATTCCAAGAACAAAACTTAAAAGAAGTGGTGAGGCTGCCTTCTGCTGTTATGCACCTAAAATCTGGAATAGCCTGCCAATAGGAATTCGCCAGGCTGATACAGTAGAGCACTTTAAAACACTGCTGAAAACACATTACTTTAACATGGCCTTTTATAACTTCATTTTAATCGTAATTTAACTTAATCCTGATACTCTGTATGTTCAATTCATCATAATAACTATTCATGGTGGCTCTAAAATCGTACTGACCCCTACTCTTTTCTGTTTCTTTTTCCGTTTTTGTGGTGGTGGCCTGCGCACCTCCACCTACTCAAAGCTTCATGATGCTCCAACAATGATGGATGGATTAAAAGGCAGAAAATTTTTATACCATCCATCTATCATTTTAAATTCCAAAAAAATTTTAATTTTTAAAAACCCAAGGGGGGGCCCTTCGGTTGAAAAAAAGGGGGGGCCCCCCCCCTTCTTTCTTTCTTTTCTTTCTTTCTTTCTTTCTTTCTGTCGTCCTGTCTGTTTCTCTCTTTCTTTCTCTTTCTTTCTTTCTTTCTTTCTTTCTTTCTTTCTTTCTTTCTTTCTTTCTTTCTGTCGTCCTGTCTGTTTCTCTTTCTTTCTTTCTTTTTCTTTCTTTCTCTCTCTCTCGCTCTCTCTCAGTCGCCCTCCTTCTTTCCTCTCTCTCCTTTTCTCTTTCCCCCTCTAGACAGATCTGTGGGTCCTCTGCAGGCCTTTCACCGTTTCTGTCGTTCTGTGTTGCCCACTCGCTACAAACTGGTAGGTAACCCCTGCTTTTCACCCAATCACGGTGGTCCACACATCGAGATTCACCCGTAGACTCTTCTCTCTGAGGCATCGCCCTGCGGCTGCGGTTCACAAAGGCCACGTGCATCGTATTTAAACAGGATGGCACGGCAGCCCCCGAGTGGTCTTGGTTGGGGGGTCTCCTTTCATTCTATGAAGCACCTACTGAGTGGCCCACCCATCCACACCACCCCACTCACCGATCTGGCGGCCGTTTTTTTGGTTTCCTCCTCAGCCAGGAGCCGATGTTGGTCTTCCATCTCAGCAAACCTTTTCTCACTTTTTTCTTTCTGTGCTAACATCTGAAACAGAAGAGGAAGAGAAGAGAAGTGAATTTGGGAAGACCCCGACGTGGCCCACCACCACCGGCTGACAAATGTTTAGGGCGGCCTTCTCTTGTCGTTTCTCATTTCTTTCTGTAGTCTGTGATGTTGTCCTGGTGCCAGCTGAGGAGGGACCAGTCAGCCACACGGTGCTCTCTGTGCCCTCGGGTGTGTTGGCACAAGCCCAGCTTGGCAATGGCCCTGCGGCTCCGAGGGTTCATTTGTTTTTTCTTTTTTCATGGTGTGTTTGCCCCCCACCTTTTCCAATTGAGGCTCAAATGAGAAACTAACATTTCAATTAAGTTTTTGGGTATAAACCCTAACGCCTAACCCTGACCCTACCCAAAGTGGCAAAGAGATGCAGAAAATCCAGGACCACCTGCTCCTTAAAAAGGTGGCTTTGAAGAAACAGAAAGCAGAGATCACAAGACATGAGTCCATTGGTTGGCGCTGCCAGGAGATGGAATGTGGCGGACCATTCAGGCAGAAGTGGAGTAAAACCCAAGGACTGTTGTGAGGCCAAGGATGTCCAGTCAAGTCAAAGACAGGTCAGGGGACAGCAGGGTCAGCACCAGCCAATCACAACACATGATGAGCCGTCTCGGGTTAGAGGGGCAGAAACACGAGACGTCATCCCAGTCAGCCCCTCGTTTTTCTCCAGACCACCTCAGCTCTTCATCTCTGACTGAGGGACTCTGAGCTGCGTGACTGCTGATGTATTTATACCAGCAGGGTTGGCATCAGCAGCGGTGCCCATGTCATGTGACACCTAAACCATAACTACTAGAAATGTCCAGACAAGGACACCCTGACGATATAAAAAAGGACAGTAAAAGGGTGAGGTGAAGCCTGGGCTCAGGTGCCCCCCAACGTCCTCCCCTTCCACAAGTGAATCTCAAGAAAATGAATGGGCTCAGGTACACCTCCGGGCACAGGTGTCCCTTGTATGGAATCTCCGATGGTGTCACATGGAATGGACCCCAAGTCCAAGTGTCTCTGCTGTGGCTCTGCTGCTACTTGTCCACCAGAGCATCATCACTCTCACCATTGGGTTATAGAGACCCTCTGCTTAGCAGGACTGAGAGACTCATAAGTCCCCTCCGCTGGCCACATCTTGATGAACCACCGTCAACTTCTAAAGGCCTGACGTGGAAAACACGCAAAGCAGACACTTCAACACATCAACAGGGTCCATCGTCTTTCTAGATCCACCTCAGGCCGAGACCACCTGACAGCCTGGAGTGTCAGTGCAGCATCCTTCATATTGGGACTAGGGTGTTTGGGGGGGTATGAAGAAAAGATGAAGAAGAAAAGAAAAAGAAAAAGGGTGACCCTCATCAAGACTGAGATGTCCACAGAAGATTTGGACTTCCTATCAAACTAAATGAACTTTTGTATTTTAAAGCCCATGCTTTATGGTGACACAGGAGGTGACAATGACATGAGTGCAGGTAAGAACTGCAATGGCTTGTGTACACCTGACAATACAACTCCTGATGCCAGCCATCTGTTAGTCACAGGCATCACTTTTATAGCGCCTTTCACCTCTCCATGCGTATCTGTCTTATACTGGGAGTCCTCGGGTTACGACGTTCCGAGTTTACAACGCTCACTCCCATAAACTATCGAGACGTTAGCGCCGTCACGTCTACGTGACCATCATCATCATCAAGCCCTTCCGTGAGAATCCTAAATCCAAAGAGGACTGTTTCATTTATGTTAGGTAGAATGCCCAGAGGGGACTGGTCAGGTGGTCTCATGGTCTGGAATCCCTGCAGATTTTGTTTTTCTCCAGCCGTCTGGAGTTTTTTTTGTTTTTTCTGTCCCCCCTGGCCATTGGACCTTACTCTTATTCGATGTTAATGTTGATTTATTTTGTTTTATAATTGTGTCTTTCATTTTTCTATTCTTTATTATGTAAAGCACTTTGAGCTACTGTTTGTATGAAAATGTGCTATAGAAATAAATGTTGTTGTTGTTGTACTTACAGACTCGTTTGGTTGTGCGCCGAGGAGGAAGCGTTCTGTTTGTGTGCCTTTGATTGGTGACTTTGTGGCCCTAATTGTGGCTCCTAAACGAAAGTCAGAGTCTTCAGATGGAGACTTCTTCAAAGAACAGCAAAGCCATCACGACGGAAGTGAAATCAGACATTGGAAAGAGAGCAGAAGGAAGAAAGGGAAGGAATGTTTTCACACTCATTTTCTCTGTCACTACAGCACAGCACAGTATATTTATGTTGTGTTTTGATGTTCTAGATTCTGATTTTGCAAATGTGTTAGGATAGGTAAGTGACGTAGGGTTAGGGTGTGTTTGGACTTGCATCATCACTGCTGTAGTAACGGAGCTGTGTCGTAACCCCCTGTATAGCGCCTTTCACACCTCTATGTCGTCTCTATATTACCTTTCATATGCATTGGCTGGACCCCTCTGCCCACTTGATGACGTCAGGACTTCTGCTTCAACAGCACTGAGGGGCACATTTACGGAGAAGACCACCCAGAAGAATGGCTGAAGTGACAGAGCTGGTGTGGCATGAGGACAGCAGGCTGGTGAGATGCAGTGAGGATGAGGAGTGAGGGCCACTTTGGTCTCAACAGTGTGCCATCCACATTGGGCTCTTCAGTTCAGTACCTGGATGGAGCAGGTGGTCCGATGGACACGGCATGACAGGGACACATCACCACCTGAGCCTGGCACCCCCTCATTTGCATGGCTAAGCTACGCCATGTCACACTTAGGCTGCTAATGTGACACTCTGCCAACAGATGACCAGCTTCAGAACGGGGGGCTGGCCAGGACCCTCCACTTTTCACGTCAAAACTCCAAAATTGTATGACAAGTCAGGTGCACTCCTGGGTGTGAGGCAATAAAGGAGACCTCAAGTGTCGTTCACGGTGGGCCACACCAGCCATGTCATCTGCTCAGGCCGTCACATCAGTCGTCATCAGCGCTCCTGCAATCCCATAAATGGATAAATAAATCAACGGCGACTCCGCGGTCCTCTCTGCCCACCTCAGCGCTCTGGCTGTCCTGGCCTTTCACTCCGGCGGGCGCTCGTCACGTCATTAAAGCCCAAAGCTCTGACAACAATGCCAAGTGCCAAATGCGATTTCCTGCTCTCTTGTCTATTTGTGGCCATGTTTAGATAACAGATAAGGCACAAAAATTGGAGAGAAGAAGACAAATAAGCCTCAAGATAGGCTGTCCTGCCGCCATTGTGTCTGAAGTGGACTTTCAACTCAATGCGCTGAATGCGGCCTTCCCACTCGAGTTTGTTTTGTCAGCTGCGGGCCAGCGGGCGAGTGAGCGAGCGAGTGAACGCGTCCCCCTGCCTTGCCTTGCCGGTGGTCACTCTGTTGACAAGGAGATAAAGCCACACGGCGCTTCATGTGACAAAAGTGCGTGGAACAAATCCTGACATGGAGGTCCTCGGGCTGAGGTGACCCTAACATAACAAAATGTTTAAATCTGAAACTCTGGCCAGCCGATGCCCACCTTCTACCTGTTGTATCATCCTATGGGGTCTTCAAGCAATAAAAGGGTTAAATGATCAGGTGAAGAGCCAGGAGGAGGGTCAGCAAGAAGATGGTGGGCGCCTGGCAGGGATGGAGAACACAGCTCTGGTGGACCAAGAAGGAAAAGCTCCATACACATGAGTGTGAGACGATGGGCACGTGTCATGCCCGCTCAGGAGAAGCTGTTCACATTAATGCCCGGACACCAGGGAGCAACTAGAGGGCACACTGTCCCATTTAATAAAGTGGGAGGCAGTGGAGCAGCAGTGGGCTCTAATGGGCCAGGCCTGGGAGGACCCTCAGGGTCTCCACTGCCATGAGTGAGGGGTCCATCCTAAACCGAAGGGGCTTGAGGGCCGGCGTGTGCCCTGATTATTGACACGTAGGAGTCACAGAACTCAGGCCTCGCTAATAAACGTGTTACTCCGCGTCTTGGTGTCTTCGAGGTTTTATCACTGATTCTGAATTATTCTGTTTCATATTCTTATGTCATTGTTTCATTGTTCTGCTTTGTGGGTGGAGCCCCAGGAGGCGGGGCCACTCTGACATCACCACTCCTGTAACGCCTATTTAAACTCAGCGGTCTTGTGCGGTTCGTCGTTGTTTGGCTCAGCTGATTGGTTTCTCCTTACAGATTGGGATTCTGGCAGTTGGCTGACTGGGATCTCGAAACGTTTTGCTCTTTCTGACCATTTTTGCCGTATTTTCTGTGTTCCATAAAGATGTTTTCATTTGTAAAGATTCCTTGGAGGACTGGTGATTTTGAAATTCTGGAACAATGAAAGTCTTTCAAAGGCTGCCACCTTCTGGTTTGTGCAGGCCCTTCTAGTTGGGGTGAGGCCTGGCCAGGCCAGTAGTGCCATCTGAAGGCTTCGCACCTTATCCAGCTATGGTCCAACAAGGCCGTGAGCGGGCACGGATGGCACCTGGCAGGAGAGCTTTGTTCCCGGGATTCGGCTCATTATTCTTTTCATGTGTTTTAATGTCATTTTTTCCCCACAGTAACATCACTGCTTAGGACCACCCTCGCTCAGCCTTTCTGGGACCCCTCTAAGAGTCGAGGAGGTGCTCCCTTTACTAGGATTTGCTTTTTTTGGGGTTATTGTGGGCCTTCACTTTGTCTTTTTTGTGTCCCTAAGAATTCCTCACTTCATGTCACCTTCACCTCCTGACTTACCAATATGAGAAAACCCCCACCTATGACACACCGCTGGACTCGTCTTGATGTCCACTCATGTCAAGTGTTGAGTTTTTTGGGGGTCCCTCCTAAACCTGACAAATTGTCATTTTAGGCCATTTCTGGGCCACATTTTGTGCAGGAAATGACACCCTAATGATAAACCAATGGGTGTCTTCAGCAAAGAATGACCAGGAGGACTGGAAGGTGTGCATTAACGGACCCCAAGGGCTCACCCCCCCATTGGGCTATGAGGGGGTCAAAGTAACTCGTTTCCACAAAACTTGGGGATTGGTAATCTGGGAAGGCAATTTTGAGGTTGCTGCGGAGGATAAACAAATCATGTTTTTTGAAGTATGATTCTTTACTGGGGTCCAAGCCCCCTAAGATCCATTCAGAGCTAAGCATGTGGGGTATCGTTTTAGACAATTTCAAGGTCAGTGAGTCTGGAAATGAGGTTATTTTTGACTTTTGACCCTTTACTAGCCCCCTATGGCCCTCCATCAGAGGGAGACAAATGACTGGCTTCTACTACAATCGAGAGGATTTAGATTTGAAAAATCCCCGTTGAGGCTCACATTTGAATATTTCCGGTCTGCCCTGAGGAGACTGTTCCTGTCTATTCACTTACAAAGTGGGCATCAATCCCTCATTCTTTTATGCCCACCATCGTCGTGTCTCAACCTCACAGAGCAGGAGAAGTGAGCTGCCATGGCTGAGGTTGGCTCAGGTGAGTCTTCAGCGACTTTGAGCCTGCTCAGCATTTGGGACTTTGGCATTCCTGCCTCCATTTGTGAGCCGCTGTCACCTCAGGGTCTCACACATCTCCTGTCCCTTCAGTTTGTGAGTCTGTCAACACAAGAGCAGAGCGACTAGAGTCACATCAGTGGTCCGGGGCTGACCACCTAAACCTGAGGGAGGCCACACTGGCTAGCACTTTCACTTTGTCACGTCTCCCGCTCCTGTCATACATTTCTTGCTCTGGTCTCCACAGGTCTGTCACTGTCCCTCCATGTCAACACACTAACTTACCGTGTCATTGGATTCTAATCTTGAGGTGTCACTGTTTTAATTTAGGCCATTCGTAGCTTGGGTAGCCAGCGGGCGTCTGCATGAACAAGGACAAAAGTGCCTCAAGCGCAGACCCTGAACCCGACACAAAGCAGCTGAGATGAAGCCTGGGCTCAGGTGCCACCCAATGCCCACCCCAGTGGGCCTCCCAAAAGTGAATGTCAAGAAAGTGAATGGGATCAGGTACGCCACCGGGCACA
This sequence comes from Polypterus senegalus, assembly GCF_016835505.1. Classification (NCBI taxonomy): domain Eukaryota; kingdom Metazoa; phylum Chordata; class Cladistia; order Polypteriformes; family Polypteridae; genus Polypterus; species Polypterus senegalus. The sequence continues at coordinate 320,511 of NC_053158.1, read as the reverse complement.
GGCGGCCCTCGTATGGAATCACAGACGGTGCCAAACAGAACAGACCCCAAGCCCAAGTGTCTCTGCACTCTCACCATTGGGTTACAGTCGTGTCACCTGATCACTCACCTGTTGCCTGCTGGCGTTCACAAGGTCTCCCAGTTTTGTCTCCATTTCTTCTTTTTGCTTCATTAGCTGTAAAAACACAAAGTCACTCGACGGTCAGTCCTCGTCTGCTTGCTCTTTCAGTCTAAATGAGTTTAACGTCTTCAGGACGACTTAATGGCGCATCTGCGTGGGCTGCTCTGCCACTAAACGTCACACCTGCCTGGGACAGCCCCTCGGAGGACATGTGCTCAGCTTGACTGTCAATGGCCTGATCACCTGATATGGCATCCTCCACGTCTCATCGGGGGTCTTTTCTGCGCCCGTAGGACAAACCATCGACTGCAAACCAGGAAACCAGCAAAGGTGACGAGAAGAAGAAGAACAACGTGGCACACGTCCTGCAGAAACCGTCAAGGAAACCAGAAATGGGCCAGCAGGTTAAACTGGTGCCGGGCGGACTGCGAGATGGGCGGTCGGCCCAAAATCATTAAAGAGGGAGGATCAGGAGGAAGAAGGGAGTGAAAAGGACAAAAGGGACAACGAAAAACAAGGACCGAACCAAATGGCACCAAGCAGGTTCAAAGCACGCTAAGGGTGGGCCAATGACACCAACTAATGGCACGGCCCTCGGGCATCCTGGGAAACGCCTATGCAAACAGACAACACAAAACCCACAAAATGGCGGCGCCATCCCCAAAACAAAATGGCGGTCGGTAGAGACAAAGTTCCAAACTGAAGCTCAGACAGCAGAATCGGCTCCACTGTGTGCTTAGACCCCCAAAACAACACCGAGGGGAGAATCCGAGCGTCGGGGAAACCCAAGAAGAGAAATCAGAAGAGGCTCACTAAACTCAAAAACGATGAGACCGCCGGACAAAACCAGCATGGCCCCCCATTTGAGAGGTGGTCAATCTGCACAATGATAGAGTCCGAGAGTGGAGAGGAGAAACGACACAAACGTCAAAGCGGGAACAAGAGAGCACAACGGGGGGGCAACACTTCAAGGTCAAAAACCGGAGACAAAGAGCGATTTGGAAAAGTCGGATAAGGACAGGAAACTCTGGGTGGCCTTTAATCCCGTTGATTACATCCTTGGAGGACACGCCCCTAGCAACCTGCCAACAACGAGAACCACAAAATGGTGGCAATGATGAAAATACAAAATGGTGGAGCTTGAAACTCTTACAGTGACTGGAATGTCCAGAAGTAAACTTCAGGTTCCTACTCAGAGACCCCCAAGTCACCCAAAACGAGTGTCAGACCTCAGGAATCCAAGGAGAAAAACCGACAAACGAAAACAGAAATGGAAACCAAAACGCAAACAAAAAGTGGGCATAAAATGAACCAACAGAAGGGAGAGGGGAAGCAAAAACCCCTGGCCCACCAACCAGCAACACACCAGAGCTCCTTTAGTTCTCAAGTTTTAGATAGATAGATAGATAGATAGATAGATAGATAGAAAGGCCAATAGGTCACTAGATCTTTGAGTGACAAGCGAGTCCCTTTACATGTTCCCCTCTCCCCTTTCTGAGCTTTTCAGTTTACAAACCTCCTCCATCTCCTGTTGGGCCTGTGAAGGCCATAAGCCTGCTCCTTGAGTTTGTCTTGAGACTTAATTTTGGAAGCAAAGCCCCAGTCTGAGTTTCGTGAGCCGCGCCGATCGCAACAATCCAACCAGGAAGGAGCAGCATGGCGGCAGCGTGTGACAGCATGTGACGGAGCGCCCAGCGGTCTACTCACCAGAGTGCAACTTTCGTTCCTTTCCTCTTGCAGCTGTCGCTTCAGCATCTCACATTCCTGGGTTAACTGAAAGACAGGAAAGCAAACAGTCAGGTGGTCTGAGTCTGCGAGTGCAAACGTTCAACTTCAAATCAGAAACCTTGGGCTGCAGACATCAGGAAGACACCTGGGCCTTCGACCTTCTCAATGTTTTCTGGTGAAACGTCGCGTTTCTCGGCCCTCGTGTGTAACCTTCATTGTGTTTGTCATGAGGTGGGCTTTCCCTCAGTAGGCGTCTGTCCGCTTGGATTTAGTGGGTCTCTTCAGAGAGGTTAGAACTCCAGTTCAGGGCGTCACCCTTTTGGATTTGGATTTGTGTGTTTTCTGATGTTGAATTTTATAGTTTTGTATTTTCTGTTTTGATATATTTATGTTTTTATATTTTTGTATTTTGTGTTTTTGTATTTTATATTTTTAGTTTTTATATTTTAGTGTTTTTATACTTTTGTATTTTGTTTTTGTATTTTCTGTTTTTATATTTTTGTATTTTTAGTTTTTATATTTTTCTGTTTTCAGATTTTTGTATTTTCTGTTTTTTGTATTTTCTGTTTTATATTTTTCTGTTTTTAGTTTTATATTTTTCTGTTTTGTATTTTCAGTCTTTATATTTTTGTATTTTTGTATTTTATATTTATCTCGGATGTGGGGAGGGCAGGGCGAGGGAGACCCCCAGTAAGAACAGCGACTCACAGCAGCCCCCGTATCCGCTCCCGGTCCACTCCTTTACCAGATGAACCTTTTGCGATGTTCGTTCTCGTGCCCTTCCGATTTTCGACTCAGGTTTGCTTGTCTTCTCACCTTCCTGGCTACGCTCCTCTTTCGTTGATTCATTTGCCCGTCCGTTCTGGGTCTCTTTCTCAAATCGGTCTTGACTGAGGGTCTGGCGTTGATACAGCGTGACACAAAGGCTTTGAAGTTCAGCCTCGGCCTCCTACTTTCCAGGCTCCAGACATTCGGGTCTCCCGACCGTCACGGTTGAGAGGGGCTTCATTCCTTTGATTTTTCGATTTTTCTAAGCACATTTGATTACATTTGAGCTGCTGTTGTCTTTTGATTTTCCCACAGCGACGCCCGCCATTTTGTGTTGTCAACATGGCAGAGTGAGACCTTCATGTGCTTCTCCTTCTTACAGAGCACTTGGTGTGCTTTGACTTCAGCGTTTGTGTTGTTGTCTCGGGCTCCGCCATGCGCGGACATCTCATTTCAGCCTCGGCCCCTTTAGGCGTCCAGCTACCTCTCATCTTGGTCCTGCTGTCCTGCGGTGCCCTTTAGCGGTGGCACACAGGATTTGTCCCTCTCAGGCCCCTCGTGTCGGACCACATGGAGGTCTGGCAGGCAATCAGCACAACGCTGACCCCTTAAGGGGCGGGACTTGGTGGGTGACCAGCACCTCCCCTCACAGCCCCCACTCAAGTCCACAGAGGCGTCCACTTGCTTCTTCTTATCGATGTGTTCAAATGGATGGCAGGCAGGGACTGGCATCATTGCCAGAATGGACTCTCTTTCTGTGCCTGGGCGGGAGGCCCAGGTGGCAATGGCATGACAAGTGGCAGCAGGTTCCCTGCCTGCACAAGGATCTTGGCATAGGATGCCATCTGAAGAATGGGTACGCTGGCAGGATTAGATGGAGGAACATTACACGCCTGGGAGGCCAGCATGAAAGTGGGGCAGAGCAGCTGAACTGTTCAAGCTACGCTCCCCAAACTGCTAGGGTGGCAAGCAAATCTCAACTCAGGTACATCAGTGGACACCCATGGGGCATGCTGGGAGTGGTTGTACTGTAGAGGAGCCCTGTTGGGGTCTCTGGGTGCCACCAGGGGATGCTACTAGGAGTTGTGCTCCTTGGATGTTGGGACTTCCAGTCGACCCAGAAGGGCCTCCATCGGCCATGCCCTGGCACCAGAAGAACTCCCAGCCCCTCTGCCACATCCAGGCGTGAGTGGAGGACAAAGTGTGAGAAAATAAAAGAGAAATAAAGAGAGTTGTGTGTGATGGAAGAAGTCGTATTAAGGTTTTATTGTGAAGGTATCTGCAGCGCCCCTACTGGTCACCGTGTAGAAAACCAACCAGCTACACGCATGAGAGGAAAATGGGCAGTGAAAGTCAATGAGTGACTTGTGACAAGAACAGGCCATTTGTCCCAAAGCGTTTACCAATGTCATCCACCGAGAACCTCCAAGCGTGACCTGGGTGGAGATCTGAAGGTCCCTGAGGTCCTCCTGTCCACCGCACTACTGATTTGGCGTCTGCCGTTCTAACATTAGCCTGACATTTGTCCTCAGCAAGTGACAAACTGGGTCCCCATGTTCTCGTTGCAGTAACAGCCAGCGTCCACTCCAATCTTCCTCTTCGTTGTTTTAAAGTCCTCGCTGCTGTCACCATGTAATCCCCATTTGTGTCCCCTTGATAGAAATGACGAAAATGAGCCATCGGCATCTGGCAAGGAGTGAAAGGGCACAGACTGGCATCACACACAGTTTAGTGAACTGGCGGTAGAATTTGTTCTGTGATCGTGAAACACAAAACTCACAACAAGGGGGTCTTTGGGGGTAAACACAACAATTATGAGGGTCTCTCCAAAGCTGACAGGCCTGCTCACTCCTTTGAGACACTCAGTAGGGCTGCTGCTGTGCCTGGTGAGCTGCCTGTCTGCCAGCCGTGTCATGCCACTCACTGGGGGTCTGAGGTGGCCCCCTCGGCACTCACGCTTTAAGCTGATCCAAGCCGGGATCCTTCTGAAGTTCAGTCAGGCCAAAGGACTTGAGCAGAGCCTCTGAAGTGCCATCCAGCCGTGCCCACCTAACCCCAGTCTGTGCCAGACAGTTGGCAGAAGAGATGCTGAGGGCCCGAACTCCACTTGTGATGTCACTTTGTTTGTTCTTCTGTGAAGTGACACTTGATGGCGAGTTTCCCCTGAGGTGCGTGTGGCTCGTCACTCCAAACAAGTGACACTTGGACCATACGGTGTGTACGGTGGGGGAGGAGAGCCAGTGCAGTGGTCCTGCTGTGAAAGGCACTATATACAAAATCAAGAGGGGGGCTTGAAAATATCCACTTGGGAAGAATGGAATGTGGACTGAAACAAGAAGGCTGGCGACCTCCATGCCAACCGATTCCCAACGTTTCAGGCCTGTGTGGCCCTTGCCCTTGCCTGGCTGGGTTGCATATCCAGAGCATCACCTGACCAGGAGCGCTGGGTGGCAGCCCCCCAGGTTACAGTGGTGCCTCGCACTCCTGCAGGTTCCATGGGCGCCACCAGGGGGTGCTGCAGCTGCTACTGAGCCCTTCTGCCACACCTGGAAGTAGAAGAGTGAACATCTGGAGCACTTTGGGTGGGTACCTTAAAGAAGGGGCCAGCAGCCACCACTCGGTGGGCCAGTCGGGAGGAGAAAAGAGAAGGAAAAAGAAAACTGTGTGTGCCATGCCTGTCTGTGTTGGGTTTGGGTGGCACTGCGCCCCCTGGTGGTCCACACCTGTTGAGGTGATTCAAGTGCCACAGCCTCACTCCAGTTACCCGGGTTCAAATCAGGGGCCTTCCCGCCCCACTCAAGAACTGTTGCAGCATTCCCACCATTTGGGGTTCATGGTGCTTTTTTTGAGCTCCTCCTGCTAACCTGAACTCGGGGTACTCGCAGTTTGTTCAGCTGTCACCGGTGGGCCTCGGGTGACACACGGAGTCCAAACACCGGCGCCATCTTACCAGTCTGCCAGCACTTTGGACTTTGGAGTCGGTGAAGGTGAAGGTTTGCACCGACAAACCCACTGAACTGGCCAGGGACCACCAGGGGCTCAAGGCCAACATCGTGCAGGAACTCATTGGCTTCTGTGTGGGGACAACCGGAAGACTCCCTGCAGCAAGCCAAGGTACCATTGGGACCGCTGGGGGTCCGCTCCCGAAAGCAGGATTAGCGTGAAATCCAGTTAAAGTAACGAGGGATTCACGGAAGTGGGCTGTGATTGGGAGACAGATTACGCCGGGATTATGTGATCCGTGAGGCCAAAGGTGGGCTTCATTCGCAAATCCCGCTGTCTGGATCGGCTCCACAAGAGAAATGTCTGATGAAATCCGACACAGTCATCGGAGCGACGGGCTGAAACGGGAAGGACGGACACCCCGAGACCCCTGCGACCAAGGAGCACAGCAGCCAATCACAAAGGCCACAGACGTCCTGTCAGACCTGCTGAGCCCAGCTGCACAAAATGGTGACGGCGTCGTCCCCAACCCGACCAGAGCCGGCAGCACAACTCCTCCAGCAGAGAGAGGTCCGCACTTGTGCTTCTGTTTTACTTAAGTCCAGCGTGGCGCGTCATGAGTGGACTTTGAGTGGACGTCAATAAAATCGGGGACACTCCCCGCGGGTTTCTTTTGCTAGCGTTCTCCACGTGGGGCATGGCGGTCACGAAAGTGTGCCCAACTTTGGAGCGGGGTCTCCGCACGTGCACACAGGCTGCTGACCACCATCAAAGAGAAGGGGGGCCGTCAAACTTGGACATCGGCAGCACTTTAAAGATATCTGCCAACATGAGCCTCGCTGCCCGCCTTCACCCTCACTGCGGAGCCCCTCGCCTCTGACATCTGCGCCCCTTCCTCTTCCTCTGCTGCCATGAAGGTCGCTCCTTCCACCCCTCAGACTCATTGATCGACCACTCGGCACTCGACTCGGGGGTCTTGTAAATGAAGGTGCCAATCCTCACCGACCTCTCCGGGATTACGTGTCTCTGGCTAATCCAGGAATTGCCCCAGGATTACCTAATCTGTCTTTCTGGTGGGCCACCCGAGTAAAGCCACATGAGGGCCATTAAAGCCACAGAGACAAAAACCAGGGGTCTCATAAAACTCCTCAGTAGTACAATGAAGGAGGTGATGCCAGTAAAGGCGCTATATGAACAGAGAGTCACGCATTGGCATCAATGGTTCAAGGAGCAGGTCAGTGGGGGTCACCCTTTAGTGGCTCAGTTGAGGGCCATCAGGGACCATCGGAGATGGGAGTGAGAAGCGGACCCCCGTGTGTGTGTGTCTGTGACGCCACTTGAGTGAGCGCTTTCTCACATACTCGAATGACGAGGCCGAGCTCACGTCCTGCTCCGCTTCTCCTTCCACTTCATCTTTTCAGTGTCCAAGCCCCCCGTCTTTCGTTCTGGATGGCCAACGTGAGCCATGCGTCTCCAGACCCTCATTTCTGGGTGATTATTTCTGCCATTTTTTTCCCAGGCGAACCCAAGTATTGATCGTGAGACTCGCAGATGCTTCTATTCATGGCCTCCAAAGGCCACCATGACACCTCCAGGATGATGACCCTCACCTTATTGAGACGGCCTTCCTCCCTTTCTCGGGCTTCTTTCATGTCCTTCAGATCTCGACCTGGGAACAAAGAAGAAAAGACCGAGCATGAAATGACAAGCCCACGTCCCTTTGTCCTCCTTCTGTCAGCCCGAGGGGATGGAGGTCCCGGCAAGACTGGTGACCCCGAGAGCTGCCCTTGACATTCATTGCCTCCTACCCGCTGTTCGGCCGGCTGGACGGAGGGAGATGAAGACGTAAGTTCAAGGGCCAAGTGTGGCTCTGGGCAGCGGCCATTTCTGGGCAGTTCGTCACAGGCAATCCAAAGTGCGTTAGCAGGTGCCACCCGAGCCGCCCAGTCAGCTGATCGGTATTTGCGCCTCTGCTCCGATGGTGTGCGCGCGCGCGCGTGCGCGTGCGTGTTTGTACAAAGTGGCGGAGCGGCCACCGGGTCCCGGGATCGCCTGCTCTCTGTTTGCTCTCCTCCGCCATTAATTACTGATGGGATCTTAAGAGTCGTCATCCGCTCGCAGACTTCAGTCTCGTCCACGACGCCCCCAAGGCCACCCGACTCCCCCTATTTTTTTTTTTTGTCGCCACTTCCATGGCTTTTCAGCCTGGCATGCCGACGGCCGGGTAACGGCGGTGCAAAGGCACGCGCGAGTGGCGGCCGGGGCTCACCTTGGCTCTTTATCTGCTGCTCTTTCAGCTCCACGGCGTCCCTGAGCCCCTCCATGTCGGCCCGCAGCGCGCTGAGCTCATTTTTCAGCGCGTCGTTCTCCTCTTCAAGTCTTTCTTTCTCGGGGTCATCTTCTGGCTCGAAAATCAACTGAAAAATTAAAGAACGCCTTTTTACTTTCAAGGAGGACACAAAAGGCACGAAGCTCAAGCTGCGTAGCAAATATGAGTGGCATTCAGAAACAACTTGCTGCCTCCTATGATTTATTCAGGAGAAGAATGGGAGCGCCGGGCTTAAAAGAGCCTCGCCGGAAGAAAGGCGGCCGTACATTACATACAAAGACCATAATTCATGAGGACATTTTTATTGACAGGAATAAAGCCCATCATACTGTTTGTGTGCCCCTGTCATTCGGGTCAATTTATTCTGGAAGTGCGGGGAGGCAGCTGGGGCCGCGCGTTTAACAAGCGCTCTTCATAACCAGGCGGCCGGGGAGATTATGGATGGGCAGCACCGGGGGGCTCGCGCCGAGGAGAGGGGTGTGTGGGGGCGCTTGTTGCCTTTGTGCCATTTCTCACTGAGGATCACATCACATGTCAGAGTGCTGAAGTTTGCAGACTGGAAGCCGCATGGCGTCCATCAGGTCCTGTGATATCGGCGCAGTTGGTCTTCCACTTTGCGGCGGAGCCACCCGGAGGCCATTGATATTCCGCGCATTAACTTTGGCTTTTGCACGGCTGTCAACGCGCCCAGTGCCGGCGCTCAAAGCCTTCGGAGCTCCGCGGCCAACAACTTTTCACAAAAAAAAGGGAAAAAAAAGCGCGACATGAACTTTTGTGTGTTTTTTTTTTGTTGTTTTTTTTTTTTGTCTTTTCACGCAAATTCTAGAAAGCCGCCACCATTCTCAAATTCACGTCATGCTCGGTGGGATGAGGATCAGGGCCGTCCACTTTCAACTAGGAACTGCCGCACACTCGCTGCCACTCTAAACAAAGTAACGATAACAATCATAAAAATAAAAAAGAATATCTTTACTCTGCGCTGGGCACCGAAAAGTGCCAGTCCGTGACTTCTCCCGTGCCGCCAGCGCCACCTGCCGGCGCACAGAGGCAGCGCGGCTCATTACCATTCCGGCGCCCGGCGCACGCAGCCTCCTCATTAGCAAGGCGAACAAAGAGGCAGCGCTCTGCTGCTCCGAGTCATCTGTTACACTTGGAGTGGCACTTTTTGTGCGGCTGTTCTCGGCACCATCTGCCCGCAGCAGCAGTCTTTGGTCTGAGAGGAGAGAGAAGGCGGCGGAAAGCTTTTGTAGCCGAGCAATTAATGGAAGGCGACTCACCTTTTGACACCCAGTGCCTCGTCAATGAAGCCTCCTCTTTGTGCAGGTAGAGGGGAGACAAGCAGAGGGGCAGCCAGTCAAGTGGCTTTTTTGGGAGAATTCATACACGAATATTGACAAAGGCCAAAGGTGCTAACGAGAAAAGCACACGAGAGTGACTGGGTGGCACAGTACTTAGCATCCAGAAGGACGCGGGGTTCAGGGCCCAGCGTCGTAAAGGCGCTCACGGGAGTGTGGCTTAAAAAAGGAAAAAAGGAATACATCCCATAATAAAAGCGACTCACAAAACTGTGACCTTTACTCTCGGCGACATGGGAATTCCGTAGGAGAGCAGATCTGACGTCATCAGTGGCGGGCAGAAAGCCGGGAAACAAATGGAGCGCACGAGAAAACACGCCGGTGGACCGACGACCCCAACCGGCATGCAGGACAAAACGAGATGGCCGTCATTTACACGAACAATCAACGGGACACCGCCGAATGTCATTATGTAAAGGCGCTATACACACCGGAAACGGTGAATATCTTCTGGGCGAGCAGATGAACTCTAAGAAGTCGTGCAGGTTACGCGCGCGCGCTCGTGTGTGTGTGTGTGTGTGTGTGTGTGTGCGCGCGCGCCGCGATGAACTGGCGTCCTGTCCGGGTGTTGGCCCTGCTTTATGGCCACGACTTGCTGGGTTTGGCTCCAGCTGCCTTCCCACCCGCGATAAGCTGGTTAAGGAAATGGATGGACGGAGAGTACAGTACAGGGTGGCACTGCTGCCCTACAACAACAAGACAAGGGCTCAAGTCCGAGTGTTTCCTTCATGGAGTTTGCATGTTCTCCTTGTCATGTGAGCTTCTTCTCAAGTAGTGTGGTAGACAGTCGGACTTCAGGGACCTTCAGAACTCGACTTGGTGTTATTTTGGAAAAATGAAGTATGCAGGATTGGCGAGCTATGGTGGGCTGAATAGCTTTTCCTCGTCCAGATTGTTCAGATGATCCCAGAGTCCAAGGACATGCAGGTGCTTTGGAGTGGATGGATTGGTCGTGTGTGTGTCTGTGTTTTTGTGTGTGTGTCTTTGTGGTTTTTGTGTCTGCGATGTTCCTGCCTTGTACCTGCTGGCTCCTAGGATGGACTCCAGGTGCCCCGTGACCCTGGATAAGTGGGCTTGGAAGACAGGAGGATGGAGAAGACATTGGAATCAATGGTTACAGTGGAGTACACGAGGCAGAAAACAGGAGGTGCATGCGCGGCGCTTGAAGGCTCTCCTGGAAGGCACGTTCGTTAAAATCCGAGGGCAGGCGGGGATCTCGTCGCAAAGGATACTGGTGAGACCCCCGGGAGCGGCGACAGCATCCCCGCCTGCCACCTAGATCGCCATTTCACCAGCTCAGTGTCACCCTCCTGCTTTCATCGCCACTCTAGACAAGTCCCGCAACTTCGTCTCGAAGTGACCACCTGGACCTGGAAGTGTGCGTGTGCGCGTGCGCGTGCACGAGTGCTAACAGACATTCCCAGTCTCGGTGGATTCCAGCTTTGCACCCTCTGCTGCTGGGAAGGCCTGCACAAAACGTCAATATTATTAGCAGTATTAGTGCTAGTGATAATAATAATAATAATAATAATAATAATAATATAATAATAATAATAATAATAATAATTATAATTATAAGAACAGAGGAAGAAAGCACCGCGCGAGCAGCTTAACAGTCCAGAGTTCAAACTCGAGCCCACGGTGGCTGTCCTCGTGTGGGTGTTTCTGCTTCTGGCCGCTTTTGTTCTTCTTCACCCTAGAAGTCGTGCGGCCATTTTCGTTTTACTTTCAAAAATCAATAAATAAATGAACGAAGTGCCAGGATAAAGGCGCGCACTGGAGCTAAAACCAGCCCTGAAAATGCGCGCATGCACGAGGCATAGTGTGCCAGCGCAGAGTGGCATAGATCGTAGAGACTGACAGCAATCCGGTTCGGTTTCTTTTTGTATAGCGCCCTCCAATGAGCGCATGCGTCATGACATGGCATGCTTGTGACAGCTTCGTAAGTCAGACGCAAATACAAACTTTACAAATCACAACATTAGTGCATAAAGAATACATGAAGGGGCCACAGCGCTTCACTAACGGGGGTGCGGCGGGGCTTCACATGATGGAATTTCCTTTAATTTCGACCTGCAGAGGCTGAACGGCCACGGACAGACGATGACAGGTCTGGGGAGGAGAAGCGGCCCCCCGATTTATTTTTAAAGGACAAAACGCTGGCTTGTCTTTAGTGTCCTGCAGGTCGCTTATTTAATATTAAAGATTTATGCGAGGAACCTTTTAAACCCCAAGGAGCCATCGTCATACATAAAGAGAACCCTTAGTGGAATAAAAAGGTTCCTTGCCAGGCTTTGTGGGGGGTCTTGGGGCACACGGCCCAGCAAAGCGCCCTTAAAGACCTTAGTGGCGTAAAGTTAAGGCTTTGGATTTCAACTCCGAGTCTGTGGGTTCAAATGCCGCTACTGACACTGTGACACTGAGGAAGTCACTTCACCTGCCTGTGCTAGAAATGGAACAATAAAATAAATGGAATCAACTGTATCTCAAATACTGTAAGTGGGCTTGGAAAAAGCATAATAATAATAATAATAATAATAATAATAATAATAATAATAATAATAATAGGCCGATAAGAAGAAGAAAATGAAAAAAAAAACCCGATCCTCCCAGCAGCTGTGTCATCTTTACTATTTGATGAGCCCTCGCAATAAAAAAAAAAATCGACGACCCTCTGCCACGTGAAATGAAATGAAATCCAGTTCGACACGACCGCCGTCAATGAGATACGTCAAGCACATAAAAGAGCAACACTCCTAATTCAATTTATGGAGCTGTGGGGTAACATCATTAACCTTTTCAGCCTGATGGCAGGCACGTTAATAAGAGGGGCCTTGTGAGAGAAGATGCCTGCAGTCACTGTGAGCCCCCTCAGACCCCTCTGCCAACCCATTCTCACCATCGGGCGCCTGCCTTTCCAGCGCCCCGCAGTGCAGTAATTAAGAATTTGCAAAAGTCAGTTTGAAAGACTCGGGCACGACTCCGCGTCACGGGCGCGCGCGCGCACACACGCGCTTTTTGCCGTGAAAGCGCATTGAGCAGAATAGCGCAGACGCGTTCGAGTAGTGAGATCTCCATACGGGGCGCGTTTCTTTATTTTTTAATAAGCCGGGGTTTATCTACACTCTTAAAAATCAACGTACCATTGCGGTTCTTCAGAGCGCTGCCATGCTCGGGGAATCATCTTTGGTTCCCGTCCACATGAAGGATCTATAAATTGTTTTAATTTATTTGGATCTCGAACAGGTTCCATAGTTGGAATAACCACGAATAGTTTTAACAGGTCTGCAAATTTCGGCTCCTGATTGTTTTGCTGGATAGAAGAGCGCAGGTTAAGCTCAGGTCTTCTCCATCGGCTGGTGTTCTGCTATTCACTCTACCATTCATTCAAGATTTTCGTTTTTTCTTCTACATATTAGAAAGTTTTTCAAAGCACAAAGAACCGTCCGAGAATGAAATGGCGCTTTGTCGAGCATCGACGGACCACACAACCCATGCAATAAAGAACCAATAAGAGCCCCGCGTTTTGAGGAGTGCGACTGTCTCAACCCTCTGCCCCGCTTCAGCCAAAAGACCCCCCAAAAGAAGGGCAGCGCCCCCCGTTTTGAGAATTTCCACCATCTTAAGCACGAAATCAGTTACTTACTGAAACGTCAGGCAGTTTGGAAAACTGGGCATAAAGGAAGGGCCAGTCGCTCTTACAAGTCGATTCGAAGCCCCAGGTGGGTGACATTTGAAATGACTGGAGGAGGAAAAGTCGCTTTGTTCTCAGAAAACAAGGTTAAGAAACCAGCTGACAATAAAGCTCGGTGAGTTTATTCTTTAATGACGTTAACGTTTAACGAGCCTCCTGCTTACCCTTACAATCATGGAAGGACAACTCCTAGACGTGCTAAAATGAAGGAACTCAACATGACGTGGTGGCAGTTTCAACAAAAGCCAAAGCGCTTTAGGAAAGCAAAACGAATCTTTGAAATAATCAGGACGACACCCAGGAACCCAGAAACGTCTCCACTCCACGTACTGGGCCGGAGTTCAAACGGCGCTTGTTGCGCTGAAATGTCATCGGAAGACTCGCGTCTGATCATAAAGGGGGCCGCGCGCGCTCAGAATGCCCGTCAATCACAGAGCGCTCCGCCCCCTAAGCCAATGATACACGCGCGTCAAGAGGAGTGGGCGGGGCAATGCTGAGCGCCTATCTCCATGTGCAGGGAGGCCTTCATTCAGCGGATGGGTGGGTGCGGCTGGGGGGACGTGGAGGGCACAGAAGGCTCTTTCCATATTTTGTACCCCCCAGGTCTTCTCACAACTCTTGTTTTAGCCCCTTACTGTGAAATCCCGAGTCGCTCCAGCAGGAGTTCTGTGGGAGTGAAGACCTCCTCCATAAGTGTAGTGGCGCTGGGGTGGGCAGAAGAAGGTCTGGAAGGCAAAGGAGCCCACACTCCAGAAATTAACTCTTTAGGCTTTAAAAAGTCTCTTGGTATGTCATGTGGCACACACAGCAGGTGACCTAGCAGGACAGGGCAGATCAAGAAAGGACAAAGTGTGACTTTATATGCAAATGAGGAAGCCACCGGCAGTTGACAAATCAGTTCTATCGTCCAATCATGGAGCCTGTTATTGATCTAAATAAATGACGGATCTTGCTGGAACGTTCATGCAGACAAAGGTTTCTTTGAAGAATCATCCAGTTGGCGTCTTTAGCTTTAAGAGTGAGGGGTGTGCCAGCTGTTCAGAGTCCAAGTAAAAATGGAGGAATTCAACATGGCATCCTTAACTCGGCTATTTGAGGAAAACAGCCACCTGCTGACCGGCGACTGGACGTTCATCCTAGCAGGGGTCTTGTCCAGGGCCATCTTAACGCATGGGCACGCTGGGCAGTTGGCAAGGGGCCCCATGCTAATCTCTGTATGTTGTGACTTGCCGAGTGGTTGTGTAGGTAGGGGGGCAGTGCACTGCGTGGTCCGGGGGGCTATGGTGCTGGTAGGATGACCCTGGTCTCGTCTGCGAGGCTGTAAGGGCATCGGACTGTAACAGTTAAATGGAGGTGAAGCTGTGAAGTGGGCAACGCTCAGTGAGTCCTGGCAGTGGCGTAGCGTAGTGGGGGCGGAAAAGAATTACTGTATGTTTTAGTCTTTTAAATTGAAATACCTAAATAAGGGGGCGGCTGACACCCACGCTACGCCACTGAGTCCTGGGGTGGTGGCCTGTCCTCGCCTGGCCTGTCCTCGTCTGCGTTGTCCCATCTTGTCCTGTCTGCTAACCGTCTCTCCTGCTCACAATGACCTGCCATTTTGATGAAGGACTGCAGTTGTCATCCAGTTCATCTTTGTTTGACCTTTTTACGAGTCGGAGACGCACGCTTCTCTTCTCTTCTCTTCTCTTCTCCTCTCTTCTTTCTCTTCTTCTCCTCTCCTCTCTTATTCTCCTCTCTTCTTCTCTTGTCTTCTCTCTCTTCTTCTCTCCTCTCTTCTTCTCTCCTCTCTTCTTCTCTCTTCTCTTCTCTTCTCTTCTTCTCTCCTCTCTTCTTTCTCTTCTCTTCTCCTCTCTTCTCTTCTCCTTTCTTCTCTTCTCTTCTTCTCCTCTCTTCTCTTCTCTTCTCCTCTCTTCTCTTCTCTTCTGTTCTTCTCTTCTCCTCTCTTCTGTCACACCTTTGGTTCGTGACGGGCAGACGCCTGCCGTGTGTGACGAGGTTGTCACTCACGTGTCTTTTTTAACCCTTTGTAAACGGCACTCTGATCAGATTTTATTCCTTGTGTGTTTTTTTTTTTTTTTAATCTGCGGTCATCGTACACTCGGCCATCTTGATTTGGACCCCTGCAGCCTTGGCCCTGTGCCAAGCTGTTTTTGGGGGGGCCTAGGGGTTATAAAGGGCGCTACATCTAAAAACCCAAGTGAGAGGATCGCAGTCTGCTTGGCCACTGAACTCCCATAGCGCTCAGCACTTTGATTAGTGCCCACCCTCCTGTGAGGGGCACTATAGCCATGCCATCTGGGCCCAGCGGACTTTAAAAACGTCTCCTCGACGCCCCCACATCACGTTTCAGAGCGACGGGCCACGTAGGGTCGGGTGCATTGGTTTCGGGGTCTTTGTCTGCAGTTCTTGGGTGACAGAGAGTGGCAGCCGCGCTCATTTGGATTTCTAGGTGGCACTTTGACGTCGTTTCTGTCGATGAGATCTCTTTAAAGAGTGTAAATGACTGTAGCAGAACACACACGGACCACCCAGACTGAAGATTAAACCACACACCTTCTGACTCCTTGAGACCCCTTAAGGAAGTCTACTGCCAGAGAGCCCACCTGCACTTTCCCAGCATACCCACACAATGGCACACCCAGTCCTAGGACCCCCAGCTCCTCATTTTGCCCTCTACTTGCCCCTCTGGATGAGTCTGCCAGTGATGTGCTTTACGATTTAAAGACTGAAAGTGTCAGACGAAGCTAACTAAATAAATGAGATGTGACGCTAATCAAACAGGCCAGCGATGTGTTGGCACAAGCAGTTCAAAGTGGGCGAGTGCCCAGAAGGATGGGCAAGCAACTTGGTCAGGATGGAGGAGGATTTCATAGAGGAAGGATGGCCAGACTGCGGGCACTACCCGCCAGGGCACCTTATAATCATCCTGGCTGCTATGAAGGGTGGACTGGTGAGAGAACCCGTTTGCCTGGGTGCAGTTCATCCTCCACATTCATAGGTGGCAGCATCCCAGTTTGGACACCAACGCTGCTTGGGAATTGGAGTCCAGAAGTGCAGCCCTCTAGGGGTCCTTGGGTGACAGCAGAGGGTTCTGCCAGTTCCCGTATGACACAGAAGTGCTTCCAACAAGCCACAGCATGCCACTGGGAGTAAACCCGGGTCCAGGTTAAAGGAGCCCACCGCCGCGTACCCAGGAGTCAGAAGGCAGCGGTGAAACTCGCCGGGACAGAAGGAGCGAAACCTGACCTGGAGACTGGCGGCAGTAACTGTTATTTTCGAGCTGTGAGGATTTAAAATCCTTTATTTGAACCGGGTTGAGTGTCTGGGGTCTGGGGGCTCGATGGTGCCCCTGCTGCTCACAGTGTCACAGAACAGGCTGTGTTTATTGCCCACGTCTTTATGTGACTTTCATGATTGTGACGTGCGCCTCAAGACACAAACTGTCATCGGCAGCCATCACAGACGAGAGGGCGGGCTCTAGCGAGTCCTGTGTTCTTATTGGTGGAGCGGGTGTCAATCTTCAGACATCGCGTTTATCAGATGAAGACTCCGGGTGATGAACTCAGAGCTTCTCGAGTTAAAGTCTCAACTTGGGACGCGTGCCTCACTGACTATACACCAATCAAGACACAGAGCTGGCCTGAGCCCGCCTCAGCTGTGACAAATGACAATGACCAGAAGAGTCACGCCACCTAGTGTGTGTGGCGCAGGCACTGAAATAAAAAGATGATGGAATCGCTAACCACAGAGTGACATCAGCACCAAAAGTGGACTTTGTGACCCCTTTAATTATCGATGCCCACGTGTCACCGTGCCACTTGTCCATTGTCACATTTCACATCACAGTCATTTAGTTAGTTATTATGTCCTCTCTAAATATCCTCTATGATATTCGCCGTTTTGTGTCTGTGACTTGCCAAGTGGTGTCCGTGGAGACATTTTATGATCTACTGTGCTTCTCAAATTTCTAAATGCAGTGGCCTTGAATGAACGTGAGCACAAAATCACAGCATCCATCTGAAGTGGCTCATGTCACACGGGCCACACGCCACGCTTCAAGGCCAAACATTTCTGGAAAGTTCTCTGCCGTATGTCAGGGCAGTGAGCCGTGAAACTGAAGACCCTCCACCACCCCTCTTTGGAGAAGGTGACGTTGACCTGCACTGTGTGACATGTCAGCCACCAAACGGGTGGGCACACATACCTGTGGCACGGCCTTCTCCAAGTCACTCAGCTGAGAGTTCAGAGATTCAATGACCGCGTCCTTCCGCTGAAGCTCATCCAGGAAGTCTTTGATGTTCCAGGACGGCTGAGGCGCAGGCTCTTGGCGTTTCCCTTGGGTTTTGGTGAGGAATTTCTGTTACACGGAGAGAGAGAAAAACAAAAATGTCACCCAAGAGTCCCTTAAAATGGCGCAGCACAGCCCTTACGGACAGGATTCCTGCGATTCATTTATTCAGATTCTTGATCCATCAAGCCAGAGGTTCACAGTCATCCTTTCTCTTGAAGGACGTTTCTGTTGGTCTGTTTGTGCCCCTTTTCAGGTCTCTTGAGTTTTGGGGTCCGGCTGCTGGAGGCGAGGCCTAAGTTCAGGTCAGGCTCTTTGAGGTTCATTCACGTTGGTGGAGTATTGTGATGGATTTGCTGTTCGTTTTGGACTTTTCTTTCTGTTTTCTTGGATTTGGACCTGTTTGCCACCTTAGGTTTGTCCTCTTTGATTATTCTTTCCATTTGCATTGCCTTTCATTCTTTTATTTTTTTTTTATTTTTGAAGAAAACCTTTATGACGTCTCTTGTTGGTCACCTCTGGCCAGAGGTTTACAGTCATCCTCGCCCCTGAAGAGCATTTGGATGTGTGCGTATTTGGGATCAATTTTTAGCTTAAGCCACATTTTGCCCCGTGCAGGCCTTGAAGCCTGCCTTTTGAGTTTGGGGTAAGGTTGCCTGTGGTGAGGCAGAGCAGTCCAGTCCTGGTCTTTGGCTCTCATGACCATAAAGAGGTGATATCTATTTCTGTCTGGTTGGACTTTTGAAGGCCTCAGTTCAGCCAATAAACTTCACCGACTGAAACGTGAAGGGCAGTGGGACAGGTTGGGTGTCAGGGAGGGACGAGGGGACGAGGGTGGGCTCTATAAGAGAAATTCTCAATCCCGGTGCAGTGAGGAGCATATCGCACAGAGAAGACAGACCTCCATCTCTGGGGTCTGTGGTGAAATTAGGAGATCTGCTGGGTCCAGAATCCATTTTTACAACGGGTGAAGGTGTGTGTGCGGTGGGGACGGGCAGCGGGGGCTGATTACCTGTTGGCAGTGCCATCCCTCACTGGTGCTGACGGGAGTAGAAATGGCCTGAGCTCGAGGTCCAGGGTAGACGGGGATGAGTAGAGGAGACGTATGTGGCTCGAGGTAGAGCAGGGTCACAACTGGGGATGGCGAAGAGCGCCAGTACAGAAGTTCGGGGTCAATGGTGACGTCTGGGCTGCAGATACGCATCAGGAAGACCGTGAGGAGGCCGGAGGAGAGCAGCAGGCCTGGGAGATGAAGGCTCATACAGTGGTGGGAAGGAGAGGACGAGGTGAATATGACTCACCGGGGGGTCTCATCTACAGACGTGTGTGTCGATGCTCGCCTGGCCTTTGGGTTTCATGGGTGGACACTCGGGCGCTGTCTGGTTTTGTTTGACCGTATCCATTGATTTATTACGGATTTCGTATCGATGACTTTGATGCACCGCACTTAATGAATAAGCAGGCACAATGCTCTGTTTGCACTGGTAACTCGCCCTCATCCCAGTCCATCCTCCATGTCCTGGCAAAGGAAGATGCCCAGGGCTGTGGGCACCTTGGCATCTCATACCCATCCTGCCATGAGCGGCTTATGCTGGCACTCCAGCCGTTTCACAGTAGCTTTATGGAGCGGCACAAGTGGACGGACGTGAGCTTCTTCAGTGCCTAACCGGTGGTCTGCTAAACTCAGGGAGGTCCTGCCATGTTCACAATGAGGGAGGTCCTGCCATGTTCACAATGGGGTGACCCGAGGACAGAGGCTGCCATCTAGAGAAGCCCCAGGACCCTTTGAAGCCCCTTTGGCACCCTGGCATGGACCCTGTGAGCCTACGAGTCCACAACGCTGACCTGTTATAAGAAAGACCACTCGCGTAATTCAGTGCCATACCTCATAGGAGGCCCGGAGAACTGCCAGGGCATCACACAGTTGCTGGCGACAGCTTTTTCGGAGGATTTCGGCCTTCTGAGAATTGAAGAACATAGAAAAAAAAAAACCCATCAAGAGCAGAAGCTGAAGAAGCGCAGCGACTGGACATGTGGACGTCCTCCCTCAGGGGTCACTCCCCGACCACGGGACAGACGAGGGGAAGGCCAAACCTCTGTGTGCTGCCGCTCGAGGTCTTGTATTCGGTCATTGAGCCGTCTGTGGAGGCCTTCGGATTCCTGCTGAAGTTTGGACTCGTAGTCTGTTTGGAAAAACGTGTGCTGCACTTGGACATCCCGCTTGAGGAAATCCACTTCCTGAAATTACAAGGAAAATGTCGGGATTAGCGGAAGGAGATGTGAGTCGGTAGGGGGGTTCATAAGAAATGTGAAGAATTACTGCCTGGGGGAAAAGTGCAGAACAGACAAGAAGAATTAAAAACGTCTGCTAAATATTCTTGACTGGGACAGAAATGTGTCACTTGTCACCTGATTAAAGTCCATCGAGAGCTAAGAGAGGAACAGAACCCAAAAATAACCCCCCATTCATAACCCCTGACCTTGAAAGACCCCCCCACCCTTGTGTTTAAAGTGTGTCCTTTAAACCTTCGGAGGGGCTCATAGAGGGTGAGGACCACCAGGGAAGACTCAGATGTCAAAAGTAGGAGCACAGCGGTGATCAGCAACCTTGAAATAACATCAAGCGACACTCCACGGGCCTCATTTGGTCAAAGTGGACCCCAAGATCTCATTAGGGGGTGGACCCCTCAAATCTCATGCAGAACTTCAAGTCCTCCTGAGCAGTTTTGCTGAAGACGTCTTTCATCGTTCGAGTATCACTTCCTGCACAACATGTGGTCCTAAAATGGCCTAAAGAAGATGAGGTTTTGGGCCTACAGCATTAGAAATAGGAGGGCAACCTCAAAAAGCAGAATGTGTTGAGTAAGCAGACATCAAGACGAGTCTCAAGGTACGTCACATGTGCGGGTTTTCTTCTACCAGTTAGTCAGGAGACAACAGACCAAAAAAAAACGAAAACTGAAAGAATCACAAAACTCAAAAAAGGGTGGGAAAATACGGGTGACGGACGTCCCAACACTCACTGAAAGGGTCCTCGCTGTGTTGTGCTTTTCAGGAGGAATCACTGGGGGGGTCCCTGAAATGGCCCCATGCAGACGTCACCATCCGACACCCCGCCTAGTGATCTCCTCAGGAAACTCCACTTTCAGCGTTTCGTCATTCCGCCGCCCCCTTGAGAGTCCTGACTGACAGGTAATGACATGCGGACGCCGTCACCCTCAGAGCTACGACAGGTCACCACTAGCAGCATTGGGCAGGTGAGCCACACGACACCCCGGTGGCCATTTTGAGCCAGCAGATTTACGAGACTTTAAGGTCGCTTTGACCCACCCTGCTGTACCCGAGTGCAGATCATTTCATAACTGACATGCATTATTACGTTAACGACGGTTATCTTTTAGGGGGTACACAGCAGACCTCCATGGCTGACACGTCTGTTTCAGTGTTGTGTGCCAGTGGACGTTGTGTTCCAGTAACGCTAAAGCAGAAAAAGAAGAAACGGGACGAGCAGGCCTCAAAATGAATAATAAACTCCAATAATCTAATTAAAATCACTATTTTAGAGGAACGCCAGAGTGGGGCCTATTCCAAATAACAATAGCATTAGGTCTGAGCCTCAGGAGCAGGCCTCACCTCAGGCAGCCTCACTCCAAACTCAAATGCCAGGCTTTCTAACAGGTAAACGGGACTACTGAGGAGGTGCCGAGGGAATAGAAATTATAAAGAGAGAGAAGAGCTGCTGAGATGAAAGAGGCTGGCATCTCACAAATCACCAGGAGCAGATCAGATTCACCACCGAGGTGTTAAGGAGGCCAGCGAGTGAAGACAGAAACCCTGACACAGATTTATAGGAAGTCACTGAGCACTGGAGAGACTCTGAAGGACTGGAAAATGTACTATAAGACTGCTAAAAAGAAACATAATCTTGGGTGACCCATCTCTAACCTGGGCAGAGCCAATCAGCTACAGGCCAGTAAACAAATCACAGCACAGAAACTGCACTAAAGTAGTAAATGACGGGCATCACAGGAAAATAAAGGGAAGGGTGGGCCTCTCTGGCAATTATTACCTGACAGGGAGAAGATGGAGCAACACCTGGCAAGGACAGGACAGTCAGCGTGGGCTCAGAAGAGGGAGGTCGTGTTTTACTAACATGCTGGAATTCTATGAGGAGAAACAAAAGGAGACGACCAGAGAGGAGCAGATGAGATGATTGACGTGGACTTTCAGGAAGCATTTGATGAGGTGCCACATGAGAGGGTGGGCATCAAACATAGAAAAGTGGCAGGTCAGGGTGTGGTGTGTAAATGGGTACAGAGCTGGCACAGGAAGCAGAGGGTGATGGTGAGAGGAACCTCATCAGGTTCAAGCTGGTGAAGTCTGCAGATGATACCAAGATAAGTGGACTGGTAGATAATCGAGAATCCATTAAATCATCACAATGGACTTGGGCAGCAGACAGGCTTGGGCAGATTTGTGGACAATGAAATTTAATGTCAGTAAATGTAAAGAATGACACATAGGGAGTAAAAAGGTGAGGTTTGAATACACAATGGGGGTCTGAAAATCGAGAGTCCAACTTATGAGGAGGATTTAGGAGTCACAGTGGGCTCGACACGATCAAGTGCCAGACAGTGTTGAGAAGCCATTAAGAAGGCTCACAGAATGTCAGGTTATATAGCGCCTTGACGTGTGGAGTACAAGTCACAGGAGGTGACGCTCAGGCTTTATAACCCACTGGTGAGGCCTCATCTGGAGTCCTGGGGGCAGATCTGGGGGCAGTTTGGGTCTCCATAAAGACATAACAGCACTAGAGAAGGTCCAGAGAAGAGCGACCAGGCTGATTACAGGGGGGCTACAGGGGGTGAGTTATGAGTGAAGATTCAAAGAGCTGAGCCTTTAGATAGATGAAGAGGAGACCTGACTGAAGTGTTTAACATGATGAAGAACATCAGTCCAGTGGGTCGAGACGTGTTGAGTTTAAATTTCACACAAACATTACAATGATTTTCTTCACACAGAGAAGCAGAGACCCGTGGAGTAAGTGACCAAGTAGTGTGGTGGACATCAGGACTTTAGTGATTTGATGTTTTCTAGGACAGGACTGGCGATCTTTGGTGGGCTGAGTGGCCTGCCGATTGTGCCCTCAGAGGGGCTTGTAATGTTCAGAATAGCCACCGGTGTCCTTGGATGGTAAGGATGGTCATAAACCTCCTTTCTACGTAGAAACCACTTTATTTAAATATTGTAACAGAGGAAGATGACGAGGACAGGAAGAGATGGAAAGAGATGATCTGCTGTGGTGACCCCTAACAGGAGCAGCTGAATGAAGAAGAAGAAGAAGAAGAGGAACAAAACAAAACTCGAGCATGGCAGAAAGGCTTTCCCTGTGGTCCCTGGGCCCGTGTCCCGTGTGGTGGTCCGGCAGTGCACCCTATCAGTGTGTGTGCCTCACCTCCTCCTCCTCCTCCTCTTCCTCCTCTGACCCCATTTGACAGAGCAGATCAGCTGTTCCTTGGGCGTCTCAGGTTGTCATTTGCTCACCGCTTCACTCTGACAGTTTGTGACTCTCGTCCCCTTTTCTCGTCCCCATTGTGGGTGCTGTGTGTCTGTACATTGCAGTGTGGAGTGTGGTACAGAAACACACACACATGTGACTGGACTCTCCCTGTCTGTGTCACACTGCCACTCAGTTCCAGTTCTGTCACTTGCAGGTCACACCGATGAGGGGTGTCACCTGAGGCCCCAAATGTAAAAGTCGAGAGTCGTGACAGAAAACGCTGACGACTCCTCCAACATCACAAGAGCTGAGCTGAGCCATCTTTAGTTTTAGCCTGTGAGGCGACTCGTGTTTAACTGCTGAGGGCGGTGCGATGCCCACTTTGCCAGTGACGATGACAGGGTGACCAGCGTTGGAGTCGATATTTGGTCCGTCTTCTCTTTCTTCTTCAGGATGGCAGTCAGCACTGGCACTCCTGCCATCTTGAGACCTTCCCGTTGACAGTTGAAGTGTGTGTGGCACGTGACGTCACTGCGTCGATGACATAAAGCTCGTCCACATCTCCCGACTCACCTCAAAGCTTTCGCTCGATTTTCTTGGATTTGGGTTTCTGGTCGCAGACCCTTCAGTTTACGCCTTGACCCCTAATTCTGATTTTCGTTCCTCGACCTCTCGAAGTTCTCGTCTCCCGCTCGCTGCCATTCCCACTAGCGGTCGTCACGCGCCTTGTGAACACACAGAGGGGCACGTCATGCAGCCACCCCTCCACTGGCTCCACTTGTGCCCGTGTCATGCGAGGTGATAGGACCCCCCAGACACAGACAGATATGTGAGACCTGCAGGTGTAACGTAGTAAAAACAAAGTCTCAAAGCCAAGATGAGCCCCTCGGGTCAACTAACGAGAGACCACTAAGGTGGGACAAGTCCACGTGCTGACGCTGCTACAGTTGCCATGATGTCACAAAATGGGACCCGTGATGATGACCAGATGGCACAAAGTCAACACAAACTGAACAGCAAAGTCAAATTCTCCGCAGACGTTTAAATTTCAAAATGAGACCCACAGTCAGTCACAACATGGCGGAGCATTCTGGGGTGCAAATCACCATCATTTGGGCCCGAGCCCGCGGATGCCCACCTCATGTAACATTTGCCACCCTCCTCATCTCCTAGCGAGACCCCCGCGACTGCGGATCTTCCTGTCCATGGCCTGATGCTGCACCTCGGCTGCTTGGCTCGTCCCCGGCTCCACTTGTGCCCGTGTCACACGATGACCGACCGCTGCGCCTTTTCTTGTTCCCTTCGGCTGTGCTTTGTAGTGAGCCCTAAATAAAGCAGTGACAGCGAAATGAAAGGACGTCACTGAGCCCCCCGCTAGATACGCCGCTCGCTCTTCTGCCAATTTGTTTACCTCAGCGGGGAGGGAGAACAGAGGAAGGCCCTCCGTGTCCCCGCCGTTGTCCCTCCCGGCCCGGGTCTCGTGACCTTTCCCAGGCCGCATGCCTCTCCGTATGCAGTGCAGAGTGCGGCCATATGGCCACTCGGCGGGACGCCAGGAATGTGCCGGCCACTGTCCTCACACAATACTGGAATTTGGGGGGAGTGTCACCTACAGGGACAGACAACATCGGCCGTCTTCTGTCACACTGCCACTGACCTGCGCGTGTTTGCTGGGTGAGCCCGTGACAACACACAAGATCATTCATCACACAGCGGACCCCGCAGGGACAGAGTGAGGACAGGGGAAATGTCCGAGGGCCAGTCGGCGTCGGCTCGCTGCCGCACCAATCGGGTCAGTCTCCGTCCATGTAGCGCCATGTTGGCTTTTGCTGTCAGATTTGAATGAAGGGTCCTGGAGGAGGAGCGTCAGCGCATTTCACGTCCCACACCTTCCCTCAAACAAAGCCTGCGCTGCACGTGTCTGCTGAAAGGAGAAGAAAAGGAAAATGTGGCCGAGTGAATGAAGCTCCGTGTCAGCCTGGCATTGAGACACCGGGGGGGTGCCATTCATGGCAGGTCGCTGCTGACAATTCACCAAAAGGTGAATTCACCCAGCCTCGGACCCCGCTGGGTGAGACACAACTGCAGCGTCTTGAAAGGAAGAACGCCAACCGGCAGGCAGCGCAGGAGAGAGCGCCCCCTGCTGCTGATGTCGGCCAACAAAGGCGCTCAGGGCTCCTCATTCACTGCACAGTCGGGGCAAAGCCGTGCAGTCGTCGACCCGCTCCTCGTCAGGGGGGGTCACAAGATAAGGGGGTGCCAGTCGATGCCAAGGGTGCGGCTGGCTTTACTGGGGGATTAATGCCAAGAGACAGAATGAGAACTTTGAGGAGCTTCTAAACCACCAGAGGAGACGCCGCTGTAAGCCTCTAGTGGGACATTGTGGCAAATAAAAAGTACCCAAAGTCACCAAGGTGGAACAGAAATGGAGTGGGCAGAAGGTGGGGTCCATTTTATAAAAGGGGGCAAGGAGGTGTGTCCCACCTACCAGCTAAGACTCTTTGGGAAGGCCGACGCTGAGGTACTCTGGCCAGACCCCCAAGCTCGGGGACAAAGAGTGGCACTGGCTGAGATGTGGGGGGACCTGCCAGTCCTCGTCACCTGTGCTCTGCGGACTCCATCCCATTATTGTCCCTGGCTCAAGCGGCTTTGCCTTTCACTTGGTCTTTTTGTTCTGCTTTGTTACGTTTGATTGGTGGTTTTTGATGTCATTTCGCTGTGTTGTTTGTGGGTGGCGCCTCAGGAGGCGGGGCCACCCTGACATCACCACCCCCTGACTCTTTAGGCCAATGAGCTCCAATCACCTGTGGACGCCGCCCGTGAGTGTTGCTGGTTCTGTGGATCTTCTTCTGCTTTCCTTCTGCCGTTGGATGTCGACTTGTTGTGGGCGCACGTTGCCTTTAGGATTTTCTATTTTTCTTTAAGAAGTCTTTGTTTGCCCTTTTGTGCCCAAACTGGGGTTTACGGTCTCCCTCCTCCTCCTCTTCCCTCCTCTTTGTGTTTGATTTGTTTTTTTTTTTTCCTGTTATTCTGGTTGGCTCCCCTTGGTTGGAGGCCCCGCCCCCTTTGCCCATATGTGACGGCCTGTCCTTTGGCGTTCGCTTTTCCGTTTCTATTTGATCTTTTTCACTCCTTGCTTTGGATTTTCGCTGTCGGCTTTGCCTTTTTTCACTCTTTACTGTTTGCTTTTGTCTTTTTTGTATATTTTATGATTTTATGACATGCAGGGGGTCTCTTGAGGTGAAGGACTGAGGGGGGGAAATGCAAACCGAAAATCGGGGCAGAGAACCGGCAGAAGAACAAAGACGACGTTCAATTCACGTCAAGTCAAGGTCACCGGACACCTGGAGCACTTGTGGTGGTCTGTTAATTCAGGGAGTCAGAGTCGGGGTGGGGAGTGAGAGATGAAAGTTGATGGATGGGAGGAGAGGAGATGGAGAGAGGAAGAGAAAAGAAAAGAAAAGACTGAGTTTGGTGGGAAACGGGGGGACAATAACAAAGTAAAGGTGTGTGTGTGTGCTGAGCTCGTGTCCTGCGTGTGTCTGCGTCAGGTGGGGGGGAGTTCTGCGCCCCCACAGTCTATAAAGTTCAGCCCAGTTAATGTTCAGGTAGTTAAAGACCCCCAAGGCTAGAATGTCCCCCTGTTAACTTGCCTTTCTTGTAGAGTTAAATGAAGTGACCTCGGGGGTCCGACTCCTAAACTAAGCCCAATCTGGCATCTAAACTCCGATGGACACAACTGGCGACTCCCACCCCTTTTCCATTGTCTCCATCTTTCCTAACAATTGCCTACCCCTCTGTGTTGTGCCCTTCATCCTGGTTTCTCTTACGGCCGTAATCTCGTCACTTTGCTCGACCTCCTTGTTTAATTCTCGATAGTTTGGCCATTAAGGCCAGCGGTCTCTACGGACCTGACTGGGTTCACAAGTGAGGGGTTCCCGGGAGAAGTGCCCGGCGCCCACAGTGCCGGTGGAGATGGAGGAGAGCTGAAGGTGTGGGGGGCTCAGGTGCACTTCATCAATGACAACAAACAAAACGATGCCACCCTGTGTCCACACCCCAGGTCACCAGGCAGTTCCTTTAATGTGACGATGACTCCTCCTCTGAGGAACAACAAAGTGAAGGCCAGTGTTCACATCCTGCATGGCTGACCGTTTGCTGGACGTCAGCCCACCACATCAAATATCAAGCAGGTGGTCCCCCAGGAGTGGCCCTCTCAGTGCCACTAACTACTGAACTCCAATGGTGGACGTGGCAGAATGTCACGGTGTGGTTGAGAGATTTCGCCAGGCATGTGGGCGCGTTGCTAACGTTGCCCCCTTTCCTTCTGTTCTTCCCTTTCTATGTCTCTGCTCATCACATGTGTCACAAATGTCAACTTGGTTATCTCTCCATTGATTGTGGTGGTCCATCCTTCTGCTCAGAGGGGGGTGTCCCCCCAACCCAACATCTCCCGATGGTCTCCTATCGCCTGCCAGGCCTCACCGTGCAGCAGCCCATGCCCAGCTCACTCTGCCACCCGGTGGTCCGCACCCAACATGGCTAGGAGACGCACTTTGATTTTGAGGAGCCTGAAGGGGCACCCTAAGGTGGTCTGAGTGAGGGTCCTCACCGTTTATTCAGAATGAAGAACTTGTTTCCTGCCCCTGGCCAGACAGTAACCCCCCACCCGCGTGTCTCCTGATGGCTGCCCACCCGTCCCCTGTAAAGGCTCAGTTTGCTGAGGTGAAATTGTGGCTATAAAAGATGACACACGAGGGACAGGCCCACCCTGCGGATGAGGAGGAGGAGTTCAAGCACATGGCCGGCGCCTCACCTTCATCAGGGTGTAGATGACCTCGGTGAGCTCCTTCAGCGGCAGAATCTCATTGACGTCAGTCTGGCAGCAGCTGTCCATGCCAAAGTGCCCACATCTTAGCTGGTCAGACAGGGAGTACCTGAGGGAAACAAACGCACACCGCAGTTAAAACGTCCCTTTGTCCCTTCAAAGCAGGGACACAGGGTGACAAAGCCGACCTCATTGGCTCAGGGTGCCAGGCGTATCTCGGGTTAAGCGGCACAAAGCAGAGACACCAAGGCCCAGTGCAGCAGCTAAGACCTCGTGGACTGTAGGGGGCGCCAGTGAGGGGTCCTCGGCCCCAAAACAGCAAATACAGGAGTGCAGAGGGGTCTTTGTTAACCAACAAAGGTTAAAGGTGAGAAATGTTCGGGACTGGCAAAATACAAGCAAAGGGACAAAGCCACAGAGGCGTGAGGCGGGCACTGGAGGAGTCAGGGTGGGAGTCCACGTCATTCTTCTAAAATCGCGGGACCACCACACTACTCGGCCACTTAGACCACCCGTCTGAGCTTCTCCTCCTAACGTTCTCAATGTCGGTTTATTCACAGAGCAGATTTAAGACAACATCAGGGGCGCCGATGCCAAAGTGATGGACAGAAAGAGGGGACAATAAAACAAAAGAAATAGAAAGACGAGGACACTGGGCAGCCATCCGTACCGCTGAACTTATAGGCGTCGTGAGGTGAGATGAGTGAAGAGTCCCCCCCCCTTTGTTTTACACTTTATGTCAGGGACCACCAGAGACCACCGGCCAGTTAGTCAGGTACACGGCCGGAGCAGAGCCATGGAGTCCCAGGCCGCCAGTGCAGAGGGGCTGAGATTGGAGGCGCAGGACCCGACTTTCCTGCCCAGGCGGCAGCATTCCGGACCACCTGATTTCAGAGTACAACGAGATGACAGCAGGGGACCTCAGCTAAAGGACGCAGCTGGCCAAAGCAACTCTTGGCTCTACGGAGGTGACGCGCTTCTCAGAAAATGAGACCGAGATTACGGACTTGAGGTCTGCAGAAGTCGGCGAACGAGCCGAGGAGATCGAGACCAACGGGACCAGAAAACGGTCAGCCATGCGGGATGTGAGCTCAGAAAGACGAGTTAGCAGGGAAACGAATATCAGAAATACCGAGGAGAGGGGGTCCAGTTCAGAGAGCAGAAAGGAGGACCCCCGAGGGACAGCAGACGAGAAACAGGAAGTGAAAGGCCAGTAAGACGAGAGCAGACCCTCTAAGGCCCACCGGATGTTCAGCGAGATCTCACGGTCAGTAAATGTCAAAGGTGAAGATGTCATTTTAAAGTCACGATTCCCTTCATAACGCTAAACACTCCCCCCGTCCCCCCAATGTCGGCCCTTATGGTCTGAGCACTGAAGGGGGCGCCTGCTTTTCAAGTCTTCTCTCCCTTGGACCACTCACCCTATAACATGTGCTGCCCTCCTATTAGTGTTCTAGGGTCCTAAATGGGCCCAAAGCCCCCCATGTGCCTAGCGTCAGGTTGGCCTGGGTGAGGCCTGCACTGGCCAGCGGGTCTTTTTGAAGGAGAACACGCAGCGGGAGTCCAGCCGGACAGAAGGCAGCACAACATTCCCAACGGACCTCAATCCCAATAAATAAACACAGCGAAACATTCAAGAGAAGTTAGGGAACGACTGCCGAGACCCCAGGGGGGACTACGTCTGATCACGTGACGTCGCTTTCTCCATCCAGACCGGCCATCTTGAAATGGACCCTGTCAGATTGACACGCTTGTCATTTGAATTCAAGAAGGGTGGGCTCTCAGACGTCTCCATGCTGGTGATGACTTTGGTCTCCTGGCTTCTGCCTCCCGTCTCTCGTCCCCCCCGCGCTCATCTTGGTGAGTTGCTTTCCACACTCCGTCTCCTCCCTGCTGTCGTCACCGAGTCGTCACTCCGTGAGAAAATGTCACTTCACAGGAAAACAACAACAGCAGAGGACCTCTCAGTGTCACACTGCTATCCAATTTGTACCCCTCATCCAGTGCCAGTTGCAGGGGCAGCGGTCTAAACCAAGATGCCCTCCACGTCCTCCAGCTCCTTGGGGGGATACCGAGGTGATCTTAATCTAATCTCTCCGGTGTGTCCCCCGAGGTCTCCTCCCAGTCGCCCGGACCACCTCCCTCCGACGTGGCTTCACTCCGAGACCCTCATGAATGTCCCCTCTCCCGCCCAGTGAAGGAAACTCGCTGAATTCGCTCTGGTGGTCGCGACTCACAGCCCACGTGGTCATCACCATTCACCTCTGAGTGAAGAATCAGAGCACAACTTAAAGAAAGAAGCCCCCTGAAATGGCTGCCGGGATATGAAACTGCAGGAACAAACACAATGGGGGGTCCCGGTGACAGGCACTGCAAACTTTTGGCTTTATATTCCTGGGATGGTCCACGGGGGGCTGGCCCTGCTGGTGGCAGGCTGTCATTCTGGACACTTTAATGACACTTTCCTTCGGTGGTCCTCTCAGGGATTCAGAACTGCTGTGCGGAATTTACGACTGCCGGACTTTTATTTGTCCTTGGCGACTCAGGGGTCTCCCTTTGCATTTTCTTTATTTAAATGAGCTTTTTGTTTCTTTTTTCTGTAGAATTTGATTCATTAAATGACATCAGATTGTGACAGACGCAGGCTCAAATGACAAAAACGCTAAGGCGGTGACAGCAGACGTGTCTCAATGAAAAGACGCCACAAACGTCAGAAGCCCAAACTCCTCCTGCATAAAACACAAAATCCGAGCCTCTTTACTGTGGGGAGACCCCCCCCCACCCGTCATAAGTTGACTACACGGGGGTCCCCAGGTTCAGTGCTGGCGGACCCCCCCTTTTCACTTTTCACTGATCTTATTGTGTGTTTAACTGATTCATACAACTGAGAGCGAGGGGCTCCACGTCAGCCCACCGCCACACAGGATAAAGAATCAAAGGACACGACGCGCGTCCCCTTTAACACACCCAGTGTGACGTTCCTGCCGCCCAGCCTCTCGTCGCTCGGTGCGTTTTGAACCCGTGTCTGGTGGACTCCACAGGTGAATTAACAGGAAAACAACCAAAGAGCACAGGATGGCACCAAAAACTCCAACACCTCCACAGGTGAATCTCACAGCACCCCCGTGTGGCGGGTCCGCCGAAGGCACAACAGAAGTGTCCCTCGCACGTCACCCGAGACCAAAACGCAAGCACATGAACACAGAAGTGAAAAGGACGCATAGCAGGTGGCACACACACACACACTGTAATGGACTGGCACCCCAACTGGCACTGCTGGTGCTTTCTTACCCACCTTGGAGGTCATAAAGAATGGACAGTTTGGGCATCACGGCCAGGTTTCCTGCTATAATAGAAGGATAGCATGTGACGGCCTGCCTCCCTAACCCACGTGTTCTTCTGGCATGCCGGGTGGCAGCAGCCCTCTGCCATGGCTTCCATTTGGACACCCACAGGGCTGCATGGGAGTTGTACTTCTGCTGGGCAGCCCTGTTTTCGGCCCTTGGGTGCCACTAGAGGGAGCTGCTGGGTCAGACTCATACTGTCTGGTCCAGACGTCCCGAGACGAGTCAGCCGGGCACACTGATGTCACTTGCTTTACTCGACAGTCATCATTATTTGAGCCCGATGACCATAACCGGGGGTATCACGTAACATCTGTGACATGGAATGCCAAGCGGCCACCTCCTCGACTGAGCGGAGCTCTGCTGGTCTGCAGCTGGACCCTGCTGGATGTGTTTGAAGGACTTGGCTTCACCCAGGGGCATCAGAGTTGGGAGCGGAGTGGGGTGGCATTCGCCTGGAGGGCACGCAATGGCAGGCAGGGAGCTCAGTCTCAGCGGAGGTTTTCTCAAGAAGCCCATAAGAGGGCATTTTTGATTAATCAAAGTGTTTACGTGACAGTGGGTGACATTTCTTTTGTCAGTGTGGCATAGTTGGTTAGGCCTTGGACTTCAAACCTGTAAGTTCAAATCCCACTACTGACACCACTTCACCTGCAGTGCTCCAATTGGAAAAATGACAGGAGCGTCACCAAGTGTATCTCAAATGTTGTAAGTCACTTGGACAAGGACATCAACCAAATAAATCAAAAAGTCGGGACTTCTGAGGCGAAGGTCTGCCAGGGCTTGGGTCTCTGAGACGCCCCCTACAGGCCACGCCATGCATTACATATATTTGTGACGAGGCCTTTGGCCCTTTTTATATTTCACACAACATTTGACGTCTTTTGGCTTCAGGTGACCACAGACTCAAGACCACCGTGAAGCAACACAAGATGACATCTCGACGTCCTCAAGTGGTGGGGAACCCGAACCCCAGTTAAAGATGGCACAGCACAGACCTTGATAAAGGTGGTCATGGTAAGGAGATGGTGTGAAGAGGGCATAACACTGAACAAGGACCACCAGCCTGAAACAGCAACAAGACACATGATGCCCATCCAGGGGGTCCAGATGTGCCACCCAAACTGCTCGAATGAAGACCAAGTAAACGAGGAAAGGAGGAAGACCAAAACCCAGTGGGCATCAACGGCAAACAAGAAACCCGTCAAGCTAACTCCCCTTTGGCACTGAGAACTGACAGAAACTTTGGGGGACCTTGGCACCTGCATCTACAATTCAGTGAGGTGGTCTTCAGGAACAAGTTCTCCATTCAAGGTGCCAAACGGACAGCACCCTGACAGATTCCACAATGCCAGGCAGCCGGTGGGTCTCAGCTTCATTCTGCATGACGATAAGGACTGGAGACACACGGCCAGGGGGTCCTGCATCAGAGCGTCGAGCTGACCAGTGAAGTGGGCCAAGAGGACAAGTGACACTCAAGGGCCTTCAGAAACCGCATGCCAGCGGGCCGATGGGTGACAGGTGAAGGGTGGGCACACCAGGTTTTGTGTGTTTACCGCACTTTGTTATTAATAAAAACTCTTTGTGCCGCTGGTTTTGAAAGACCTGATGCTTTCATACATTAGTACCGTGTGTGTGTGTGTGTGTGTGTGTGTGAGGACGTCCACATTCTCGTCACAGCATCACATGAAGGTGACACTCAGTGCTTGGAGTCGACACGGCAGGTGTAAAGACCCGAGTGACTTTGGTGACAGTCATTTGATTGGGGCCACTCCACTGGGCCATGGCAACCCACCAGATGGTCAGATGACAACTCATCAATGCAAGGGATCTATGAAGGCCATCCCGCCTGGCACAAACCAACAGCGGGTCCACTGTGGCACATTTAATGATAGATACGGGACTAACGTGTCATCGAGCCCTGCTGCGTATGGAACCGGGTAGCCGAACGCCCAGTTAACCCTTCTCCAAAGTGCCTACAATGGGCATCAGAACTGCACCCTGGATTAATGGAAGGAGGTCACCCAGTCTGATGAATCCCATTCTCTTCTGCATCATGGAGACGGCTGGGCACCTGTGTGTCATTTATCTGGGGAGGAGATGGCACCAGG